>NC_053155.1:149052014-149059514 GCF_016835505.1 Polypterus senegalus
CATTACCTGTGGGCATGTGAAGCCAGCGTAGCCTGTCTATGAACTTAATTTAAAGTTTAGGTTTACACCTTGCTTTCTTTCCGAGGTAGCAGCAGTCATGAATATGGTAGTATATGTCACTCGCTCGCTTCTTATTGTTTCGCTGCCTTCTCAATTATATAATGCATGTTTTCTTAAGCGCTTTTTTGGTGGTCTTCCTGGTTTTCTATGCACCGCGTTGACAGTCAGTTCACGTGATTACGTGAGAGGTGTGATGATGTCACACGAAACTCCGCCCCCCCACGTCATTGCCAGCTCAACTCCATTACAGTTAATGGAGAAAAATACCTTCCAGTTATGACCATTAGGCGTAGAATTTCGAAATGAAACCTGCCCAACTTTTGTAAGTAAGCTGTAAGGAATGAGCCTGCCAAATTTCAGCCTTCTACCTACACGGGAAGTTGGAGAGTGAGTGAGTGAGTGAGTGAGTGCTTGCTTGCTTGCTTGCTTTGCCTTTTATTAGTATAGATTAGATCCTGCCATGTTTTGAAAAACGTCTGCACAGATCCTCTAACTGAGTATTTGATTTTTTCCAATTTTAAATAATATAACACATCAGTTTCCCACTGACTTAAAAGAGGAGAGTTTGGGTTCTTCCAGTTTATCAGAATAAGTCTGCGTGCCAACAGTGTAGTGAATGCAATCACAATTTGTTTGTCTTTCTCCACTTTAAGACCCTCTGGAAGAACCCCAAACACAGCTGTTAATGGGTTAGGAGGGATTGTGAGTCCAAGACTGTCTGAGAGGTAATTAAAATTTTTGTCCAGAATAATGTTAATTTGGTGCAGGCCCAGAACATGTGACCTAGTGAGGCTGGGGCTTGGTTGCAACGTTCGCAGGTTGGATCATGCCCTGGAAACATTTTGGAGAGTTTTAGTCGAGACAGATGTGCTAGATATATAATTTTGAGTTGTATAATTGTATGCTTTGCATATGGAGCTTGAGTGAATTCTCTGCATTGCTACTTTCCACTCCTTTTCTGATATATTAATTGAGAGGTCATTTTCCCAGTGTCCTCTTGGATCTTTGAAAGGAAGGGATTGTAAAAGGATTTTATATATTGTAGAGATGGAGTCTAACTCCTTGAAATTGAGCAATAATTTTTCCAGCGTGGATGAGGGTGCAAGATGAGGAAAATCTGGAAGGTTCTGTTTAACAAAGTTCCTGATTTGAAGATAGTGAAAGAAATTTGTAGCTGGAATGTTAAATTTGGAATGTAATTGTTCATAGGATGCAAAGGCGTTGTCTATATAAAGATCTCTAAGCAAGTTAATTCCAAATTTTTCCAGATATTAAAACTGCATATGTTTGTGAGGGTTGAAAGAGGTGGTTCTTTTGCAGGGTGCCACAGAAAGAAGCTTCTCCGTCTTAAAATGCTTTCTACATTGGTTCCAGATTCTAAGTGAGTGGAGCACAATTGGGTTATTAGTGTATTGCCGATAACGTGTGTTTATTGGAGCACAAAGCAAGGAATACAAAGAAGTACTGCAGGATTTTACTTCTATTGCGGTCCATGCCTGTGTATGTTCTTCTATTTGTGTCCAGGTTCTTATCGACTGTATATTTGCGCCCAGTAATAAAACTGGAAGTTAGGTAGAGCCATGCCGCCTTCTGCCTTTTGTCTTTGTAGGGTCGCTCTTTTGATGCGTGGATGTTTAGAATTCCAAATAAATGAGGTTATTGTTGAATCTAATTGCTTAAAGAACGATTTATTAATGTATATTGGTATGTTTTGAAATAAAAAGGAGCTTAGGAAGAATATTCATCTTAACAGTGTTAATTCTTCCAGCTAGTGTGAGATGAAGGGTTGACCATCTATGCAAGTCTTGTTTAATTTTTTCCATGCAGGCGAAATTTTGTTGATAAAGAGCTTTATGTTTACTTGTGATGTTTACCCCGAGGTATTTAAACTGTTCTGCAATGATAAAAGGAAGGGTGTCTAATCTAATATTATATGCTTGCGAATTCACGGAAAGAGTACACTTTTATTCAGATTAATTCTGAGACCAGAGAGCTTTTGAAATTCTGTGAGTGCTGCTAAGACTGCAGGCACAGAATTTTCTGGGTCCGATATATACAGTACCATGTCATCTGCATATAATGAGATTTTCTGTTCCAGTCCTTCTCTGCTAATCCCCTTTATCTGATCAGTATTTCGACAATGTATTGCCAGTGGTTCAATGGCAATTGCAAACAGCAGTGGTGACAAAGGGCATCCTTGTCTTGTGCCACGTTCTAGTTTAAAGTAGTCTGAGCAAATGTTATTGATGCAAACTGAAGCTTCTGGGTTAGTATACAGTAATTTAATCCATGCACAAATGTTCGGGCCAAACCCAAACTTCTCCAAAATAGTAAAAGGTATTTCCATTCAATCATGTCGAATGCTTTTTCTGCATCCAATGATAATAATATTTCTGGGGTGTTTGATTTAGTTGGTGAGTATATTACATTAAACAGGCGTCGAAGATTTGAAGATAAGTGTCGGCCCCTAATAAATCCAGTTTGGTCTTGTGATATTACTGAGGGAGCACTTTCTCCATCCTTCTAGCTATGATTTTAGAGAGTATTTTAACGTCGTTATTCAGAAGTGAAATTGGTCTGTATGATGCACATTGTAATAAGTCCTTATTTTGTTTTGGAAAGACAGTGATTAGTGCTTGGCGAAAGGTTTGTGGAAGAGATTGGTTATCTCTGGCTTCTGTAAATGTTGCTAATAGGAGGGGAGCTAGCTGAGCGGAGAATTTCTTGTAAAACTCTGCAGGGTAGCCGTCAGGGCCTGCTGCTTTTCCACCTTGGAGTGACTTTATAGCATCCAGTAATTCTGATAATGACAGAGGTTTATCGAGCTCCTCCACACTAAAAGCGTCAATTTGTGGTATCTGTAATTTATCCAGAAATGCATTAGATTGTATATTGTCTTCTTTAAACTCAGTAGTATATAGGGATTTATAGTAGTCTCTAAAAGTGTACATTATATTTTTGTGTTCGATGATTTTATCTCCATTCGTGTTAGTAATTACGAGATTGCGCTATGCACATCTTGCTTGTGAATTTGTTGCGCTAAAAGCTTATTAGCTTTCTCCATGTTCATAATAATGATGTCTGGATTTGTAAATTAGTTGTTCGGTTTCTTTAGTTGTCAAGAGGTTTAATTCTGAATGTAGAGCCTGCCTCCTCTTATGTAGAGTCTCGCTTGGTAGTCTGGCATGTTCTTCATCTATTTTAGTAATTTCGCTTTTATCTCTGCTACTTTCTTCTTCGGATTTATTTCTGTGGGAAAGATATGAGATAATCTGTCCTCTTAAGAAGGCCTTAAGAGTTTCCCAGAGTATTCCTGCAGAGATCTCAGGGGATGTATTTGTCTCTAGAAAGAATTCAATTTGTTTGGATATAAATTCAGTACAATTCTCGTCAGCTAATAGAAGCGGATTGAGACGCCATCTGGGTGAGTGTAGGGGGCTTAGTAATTTCAGCTCCAAGATCATCGGAGCATGGTCTGAAATAACAATAGCATCGTATTTACAAGATTTAATCTTAGGCAAGAAGTTATTATCTATAAAGAAGTAATCAATCCTTGAGTAGCAATGATGTACTGGTGAGTAGAAAGAATATGTTCTTGAATTTGGGTTTAAAAACCTCCAGGGATCTGATAAGTTGTGATCAGTTATAAACTTTGTAATTATCTTTGCGGTGTTAGTTGCCGTTCCCCCTGTGGAGGAAGTCTTATCTAAAAGTGGATTTAGAACACAATTAAAGTCCCCAGCCATTATAAGTTTATGAGTGTTCAGATTGGGAATGGATGCAAATAAATTTTGTATAAATTCCTTATCATCAACATTAGGTGCATAAACATTTATCAAAATCATTTTACAGTTAGATAAGTCTCCCATGACCATCACATATCTCCCTTCAGGATCCAATACTACATCTGATGCTACAAATGGTACTGTTCTATGTATGAGAATTCCCACCCCTCTAGTTTTCTTTGTAAAACTAGAATGGAACATTTGGCCAGTCCAGTCTTTTGCAGCCGGAACTGATCCTTACTTAGTAAGTGGGTTTCCTGTAAAAATACTATTTTAGCATTTAGACCTGTTAGGTGAGAAAGTACTTTCTTTCTCTTTAATTCGTGATTCAGGCCTTTAACATTCCAGCTTACGAAGTTAACTGTCCCATCATGGAGACACTGATTCTGAGTTTTTGGTGTCATATTATAGTCTTAACTGGAAGTGAAATAGTTTAGGTCTTAATTTCCTATTCCCCCAAGAGTTGTTGCCATGCAGCTTATTATTACGTTGATAGTTATAATTATAAAGATTGAGATGATAGATTAGATATAGATCAAGCCTGCTCTCTTTCTCTTCCCCTTAACCCCCACCCTCCCTTTTTGCCTCCCCAGGTGAGGCTAAAACCCACTTCATGCAGTCCCAGTCCTCTGACATACCCAGAGACAGAGCACGTCCAAAGCACATCAAGCCCCCATGCAGTGGCGCTTTAAGGTTAAAAGATAGAGATATCTGTTACCAATATAGTCTTTAAAAGAGGAAAAAAAAAAAAAGAAAAGAATTTTGCATATATATATATATATATATATATATATATATATATATATATATATATATATATATATATATATATATATATATATATATATATATATATATATATAATCTTCATCAATTTTAGTGCATTAAGATGATATCCCCAGATAATAAACCCAGGTGATGGTGTTAAAGATGTGTCCAAAACAAGCATAACAAGTCTTAATGCAGTAATAGCAATAACAGCAAACCAAGGGTATGATATTGAACAGTCTCATTTAGGGTACACATGAAATAATTAGAAAAGAAAAAAGAGGAGGAAAACGTAATTAAGCACAATAAAACATAAACATTTAGCGCCTAGTAATACTAAGTAATGATAAGTAATAATAATAATATAAGAATATGAGAATATATGCTGATAAAAACCCGTATTTTAAAACAAATAGATCAGACAGTAGATTATTAATCCTAGCTTTATCATTTACCGCCATGACTCACAATTATGTATCAGAATAGTCCGGGATCAGCTTTCTTAACTCATTTTCTGCCTCCTCCTTGCTAGCGAAAACATAGAAATGACCCTGCCATTCCACTTTCAGTTTTGCGGATACAGGAGGCCGTATTTGACATTGGCTTGCCGTAGCGCTGTTTAATATTATAGAAGGCGGCGCGTTTGATAGCTGTTGCTGGAGAGAAGTCAGGGAAGACGCGAATGTGGCAATCTTCATATATAATATCTTCCTTTTTTCCTGAGGAGTTCCATCACCTCTAACTTAAATGATAATCGTTCAAAACGAACTATAAAAGATCTTGGTCGGGGTCTGACGGTGTTTGATCAGCGACGCTGTAAGCCGCTGCTATCTCAGATTCTGCTTTAAAGTCGCCCCGATTATTTTAGAAAAAGTTCAGTTGCGAATTTCACGGGTTTTAAACTTTCTCGATTCTCCGGCAGGCCTTCAATTCTGACATTATACCTTCTATCCCCATCTTCAAAAGCAGCCAGTCTGTCTCCAAGTTTTTCTCCGAGTTTTTTACATTCCGAACTGACATTTACTGCTCTTTCCTCGGCACTGGCAGCTAGATGTTCGCTATTTCGATCCGATTCGTGAATGTCTCACTAAGATGCTCCAATCGATCAGCAAGCGTGCTCAGTTTAACGAGTTTTTCTCAATGCGCTCTTCAATTTTACCCAGCACCTGTCGAAGTTCAAGTTGTACCTCTTGACGCAGCCTTTCATTTGCCTGTTGGATTTCCTGTCGCAGACATTCATTGGCCTTTTTCATCTCCTGTTTTAATTCCTGTTTCAGTCTCTCATGTGCCTTTGCCGTTGCTTTCTCATTAGCCTTCTCGCTTTTCTTTATATCTTGCCTGAGCTCAGCGAGCAACACTTTCAGTTCAGATAGCTCAAATGTGCCTTCTTGTACCGTAGATGAAGCAGCAGACTCTGCTGAAGCCGGTGTCCCCTGCTCCAGTCCCGCGTAATTGCGTAACTGAAGCCGCGGACCTCCCGGCCTTTTCCAGTTTCAGGTAATCCTCTCCAATCGGCGAGCTATCCACATCTGCACTCACGATCGCACCTTCGCTCCCCTTTTCGCTCTCAGCCGGCGACCATGTAGCGGACCGTGGTCCCGAGGAGTCTGTACTTTCGCCCATCTGATCCAGGTCTGTCTCTGAGAGGCCGTGTCTCGAACTAGGGCTTGCTGATCGCAGCTTGGATGTAGCTTTAGTCTTCGATTCTTTCGGACCCCCCCCTCTTGTTGGCCATGTTTATATGTGTTTACATATACTGTAGCGGTCCCTCTCGGGTTGAATAAATACAGGATATCTCAGAATAATAAGCAAATAATATGAAAAATAGCACCACTGCTAGCGGAGCTCCACTTCAGACGTCCATCTCTCGCATCAAACCGCCTTTTTAAGGTCATGCCATAGCATCTCAATTGGATTCAGGTCAGGACTTTGACTAGGCCACTCCAAAGTCTTCATTTTGTTTTTCTTCAGCCATTCAGAGGAGGATTTGCTGGTGTGTTTTGGGTCATTGTCCTGTTGTAGCACCCAAGATCGCTTCAGCTTGAGTTGACGAACAGATGGCCGGACATTCTCCTTCAGGATTTTTTGGTAGACAGTAGAATTCATGGTTCCATCTATCACAGAAAGTCTTCCAGGTCCTAAGGCAGCAAAACAACCCCAGACCATCACACTAACACCACCATTTTTTTACTGTTGGTATGATGTTCTTTTTCTGGAATGCTTTGTTCCCTTTACGCCAGATGTAACGGGACATTTGCCTTCTAAAAAGTTCAACTTTTGTCTCATCAGTCCACAAGGTATTTTCCCAAAAGTCTTGGCAATCATTGAGATGTTTCTTAGCAAAATTGAGACAAGCCCTAATGTAGGCCGTTTTTGCCCAGTCTTTTTCTTATGGTGGAGTCGTGAACACTGACCTTAATTGAGGCAAGTGAGGCCTGCAGTTCTTTAGACGACGTCCTGGGGTCTTTTGTGACCTCGGATGAGTCGTCTCTGCGCTCTTGTGGTAATTTTGGTCGGCCGGCCAATCCTGGGAAGGTTCACCACTGTTCCATGTTTTTGCCATTTGTGGATAATGGCTCTCACTTTGGTTCGCTGGAGTCCCAAAGCTTTAGAAATGACTTTATAACTTTTACCAGACTGATAGTTCTCAATTACTTCTATTCTCATTTGTTCCTGAATTTCTTTGGATCTTGGCATGATGTCTAGCTTTTGAGGTGCTTTTGGTCTACTTCTCTGTGTCCGGCAGCTCCTATTTAAGTGATTTCTGGATTGAAACTGGTGTGGCTGTAATCAGGCCTGGGGGTGGCTACGGAAATTGAACTCAGGTGTGATACACCACAGTTAGGTTATTTTTTTAACAAGGGGGCAACACCTTTTTCACACAGGG
>NC_053155.1:149064514-149094514 GCF_016835505.1 Polypterus senegalus
CATATACTGTTAAAATGTTTTGAATCTCTGCTTTTGTGTCAAATTTGAATTATCTTTAGTATAACAATTTTAATCTCTAGTAAATTAAATAGGGACGGTGACATCAATTAAGATACAACTCGCCATCACCCCTCCTGATCTGTGATCTGGTACACATACAACTTTTGCATGTCTTTGGAAGTGATTGATTCCCCAATTTCATGTGTAAATTTAAATGTGTTGATGTCTTCATCCAAACTAAAATAAATAAAGCGACAATAAACGTGCATCTATAAAGCAAATCTTTTGTTAGGGGATAAGGGCTATACTTTTTTGTAGGGATTTCACCATGGTAACGTTCCACAAAGACTAATATATTTCAAAAGAATTGGCTGATTCTGTACATTATGAGAATGAAAGTGTGTTGATTCAGTGCGCCATTCTACATTGTATAATAAAGTAGTAATTACATAATTGAGTGGTGAACGTGGCATAAGTGGATGTTAGTGCTGACACACTCAAAAAGGGTTGATAAATGGAATTGTTCCCTATTAATAGGGGAAACAGAGTGGTTAGACTTGAACTAAACTTTCTCTTTACAATAGGTCTTTTTGAACATTCTGATTTGCCAGATCAGAATGTGGACAACAATACAGATTTCCATACTGTATTGGTTGAAGCCCAAGTTAACAATGGCCGCCACTAGTACCATTAGCCAACAGAGTGCTGGGGGAAATAGGATAAAAGGAGTATAAAATTAATGAGCCACTGCATGAAGTTATGGGAAAGAGTAGCGGAAGGCAGGTGATGATTATTGAGCAGCAGTATGGTTTCATGCCAGGAAAGAGCACCACAGATGCGATGTTTGCTCTGAGGGTATTGGACAAGTATAGAGAAGGTCAAAAGGAGTTGTATTGTGTCTTTGCGGACCTAGAGTAAGCATATGACTGGGTGCCTAGGGGGGAGTTGTGGTATTGTATGAGGAAGTCAGGAGTGGCAGAGAAGTATGCAAGAGTGGCACAGAATATGTGCGAAGTGAGACCGTGGTGAAGTCTGTGGTAGGAGTGATGGATGCATTTAAGGTTGAGGTGGGATTACATTAGGGATCGGCTTTGAGTCATTTCTTATTTGCAAAGGTGATGAACAGGTTAATAGAGGAGATTAGACGGGAGTCCCTGTGGACTGTGATGTTTGCCAATGGCATTGTGAGTAGAGAGCAGGTTGAGGAGACCCTGGAGAGGTGGAGGTGCTCAAGAGAAGAGAGGGGTTAAGGTCAGTAGGGCCAAGACAGAGTATGTTGTGTGAATGAGCAGGAGGTCAGAGGAATGGTGAGGATACAGGGAATAGAGCTGGCAAATGTGGGTGAGTTTAAATATTTGGGATCAACAGTATACAGTAATCGGGAGCTTGGAAGAGAAGAAGAGATTACAGGCAGGGTGGAGTGGCTGGCGAAGAGTGTCAGGAGTGACTTGTGACAAACGGGTACCTACAAAAGTGAAAGGGAAGGTCTATAAGACAGTAGTTAGACCAGCTATGGAGACAGTGACACTGAAGAAAATATAGGAGACACAGCTGGAAGTGACAGAGTTAAAGATATTAAGATTTGCATTGGATGTGACGAGGAAGGACAGGATTAGGAACGAATACATTAGAGGGTCAGCTCGGGTTGAACGGTTTGGAGACGAGATAAAGAGGCAAAATTGCGTTGGTTTAGATATGTGCAGAAAAGAGTTGCAAGGTATATTAGGAGAAGGATACTAGGGATGGAACTGCCAGGCATGAGGAAAAGAAAAGGCCTAAGAGGAGGTTTATGGATGTGGCATATGAGGACATGCAGGTGAGGGGTGTGTCAGAGCAAGATTCAGAGGACAGGAAGCTATGGAAAAGGTGACCCCAAAAGGTAGCAGCAAAAGAATAAAATAAAATAGAAAGCAAAAACATATACTAGGAAAGGAATTAATAATTGCAGTATATGGTTATCTAACAAATTGGAGATTTTCCCGTTAGGATTTAAAGATATGACGTTTGAAGCTATACATGCGGGCCAAGCAAAAAGAATTTCAGAGGGACACATCCATAAAACTAAAAGCATTTACAAAAAATTGTACTATAATGTTATTAGGTAAACGAAGGATTCACACCTGAAATTTTTAAATTGTTTTACATATTTACAAAAGAGTAGGCTTCAACAAGTGTATTTACTCTGCATTGTTGGAAATCATAACCTTATAAGTTAGTTGAAATTTTAAAAATGAATATACGTCATTTAAAAAGCCAAACTAATTTAGAAATGTCAGGTTCTGTATCCCGACATTTAACATTTTTAATATGTTGTAATCTGTAAATGCTTTAAACATTGAAGAGGAAAATGCATTATCCTGATCACTTAAGAAGTACGAAAAACATATATAGTTTTTTTTAATATAGGTGTTGCATTGCCAACCAAACTGTAATGAATAAAACTATATAACATTTTGCTGTATATTATTGTTGTATAGAGTTGTGAACAAGAAAGGGGAGTTCATATTTTCTCAGTTGTGCAAGCATTTCATTCATTTTTAGCTAAACTTCATGAAAATATATCTTTAAATCATTTACCAAAGTAAGAGTATAAAAAATGTTTATACCTTTTCTTTTTCTCTCAGAGTGCTAACATTTGGACTTGCTCTACTGGTCATCCCATTTCTTCCTGCAAGCAACTTGTTTTTTCGCGTAGGATTTGTTATAGCCGAGAGAGTACTATATCTTTCATGTGCTGGATACTGTATAATTGTCACATATGGAATAAGTACTTTATGTCAAAAGTGCAGGAAATATAAGGTATTGTACACTCATAGAATGTGATCATCTTTTTTTTTTTTTTTGTTTTCATATTTCTCTTGACACTTGTTCATTTTTTTCTTTTAACCTAGAGGCTTCTTTGCACTTCATTGCTATGCCTTTTTGGCCTGAATATGATTCGCTGCATTATCCGCAGTAGTGAGTGGAGATCGGAAGAGCAGTTATTCAGAAGTGCCCTCGCTGTCTGTCCTCTTAATGCTAAAGTAAGCAGTTACATAAAGTGACTTTGTGCAGTTTTAAGGTATATCAGAAACGCTGCACTTTTTATTGCAAAGAACATATTTCCCTGTACTCTCACATTTGTGAAATAAATTCACTGCAAGCAACTACCAAACATGAAACTGGCTACAAAGTTTAGATTTATATAAGTATTCCTTTTATTCCTTTATAGTGTTGACTCTGAGGCTCGGGATCTGCACTGACAATCAGAAGGTTGCCGGTTCAAATCCCGTAAATGCCAAAAGGGACTCTGCTCTGATGGGCCCTTGAGCAATGCCCTTAACCTGCAATTGCTGAACGCTTTGAGTAGTGAGAAAAGCGCTATATAACTGCAAAGAATTATTGAATTATTATTATTAACATGTTTCCTTATTTAGCATATTTATTTTAAAATCCATGTGGTACATGAATGTGTCTTAGCAAAAACTTTGTGTTGTAAACACTGATGAATAGCATGTTTTTAGTTGTGTTCTTATAAGTTTATATATGAAGCAAGGAGTAACTAGCCTAGGGTCAGAATATCAACAGTTTTGTGGATTTTTATCCACTATACATAAGCTCAAATTTAAATTATTTGTACTTTGGTGCAGAATTATGGATTTGTAGGTGACTTTTGCTTGTCCCCCTTCTTGCTTAACTACACATTGTAAGTCACTCATAAATCTTTTATATTTTGTGTCATCAAAATGAAAAAAAATGTTTAGGCAAACCAATTAAAATTAGCTTTCAGCTTTTATTCAGTTACACTTATTGGCTGAGCTGAGTTTCAGAGTGGGAATGTTCTGCTTCTCAGGATGTTGGTTGTGGCACTAGAGGTGCCTGACCAGACTGATACTCTCAATAGTAATAATAAGGTACAAAGTCCACCATTTATTCATACAAGAACTAATAAAATGGTAAACAATTAATGTCAATATTTTCCTCCTCAATCCTTCTAGTAAAAATGAGGTTAGATAAAAATAGGGTTTTTTAAGTAAATATAAAAAAAACTAGGAGGGAATCATATTTTGCAATACATATAACTCTGCCTAATATATACTATGCCTGATATTTCACAGTTGATATGAACAAAGAAACGCTGAGTGAGAACGTGAGCAAGACAGAATTCAATATTAAAAAATCTGTTGCTCTTTTTTCATGAAGCCAGTTAGTGCACTGCTTTGGGCAGCAGACAACGACAAAACCATGTGGTGATAAATGTGCATAGAAACAAATGCTCTCAATGTTTAAACATTTAAGAAAAGTTAAACCCTCTTTGTTAATATTTCCATTACACATATAGCCCACATATAATTTTATTTATGAAATACAAAACCTTTAATGAGTGGTGCTTTTTACCACTGAAAAGAGGTGCCAAAACAAAACCTAATCAAAGAAAGAAGACTGAAACCTATAAATAAGAGAGTGCTATAAAATTTATAACACCACATTATGTGCAATCCTTCTCAAAAAGTCTAAAAGTGGCACTTGTCTCTATATTGAAAGGAAGTGTTAAAGGCAACAATTAATGTGCATGTACCTTGATTTGTATGCCACTGATTCTGAATGGAAAGCATAAACAAGTTATTCAGAAGCAGTGGACACATCATAAAGCACAAAACCTAAGACTAATCATATTTTAATGTCCAGTAAAAACGTTTTCTTCAACTTTGTAACTGTCCACTAAATAAATTCCTGCACATTTCTCTACAGTGACTGTCTGAAATGACAGGAAAGGTGAGGTAATACCTTAAATGTGAGTGCCTGTGTCACTGGGCGCATTAGTCACCTTATGTGTTTGTTGCCACATTTTAGTTGACTTGCACACTTTAGTCATGCCACCCCCCAGCACTTGATTCTGTATTCCCTTTAAGAACAGTAATGGTCATGGAAAAAATAGAAGGCAAGCATATTAGACTCCTGAACACTTGTATCTTTAAGTCAGCATTTTCTAATATAACTGTATAGCTTAACTTAAGCACCCCCAATGTAATACAATGTAATACTCATCTAAAGCTGTAGGGCAGAAATATTAATCTTACCTTTAATGAATATTCATCGGGATAACTGTTCAGAAAACAGCATGTTAACTATAAAAAGCATCTACAAAGATACCATACCTAACTGTTAAAAGAATGTGGTCTTATTTTTCCAAAGCCACAGCAGTTTACCTTTAAAGCAGATTGCACCAGAAGCGTCTCTTCCTATGGAGATCACAGCTCTGTGCATGCTGCTGAATGTGGGTATTGAAGAAAAAAGGTGACTAAGTGGATTGGATAAATCAATATTCTGTTATAATGAGTTGCTAGCTACCATGCCTTTTTTACCAACAGTACTGCTAACTCTTGTGAAACAAGGTGATTCAGCTGTAGCAGTCCACTTATATTGACAGATAATAAAATCTTTCAGTATTTTGTTACCAATTAGTTTTAAAAACTAGTTTTTTTTATTTTAAAAAGTATTTAATTGGTATAGTGCTGCTATACTGGCACCAATCAGGCTGCCAACGTTTTCAGGTGTGCTCATTCTTTGTGTATTGAGTGGTTAATATGTGTGTTTTGTCAACTTCAAGAATTACTTTTACTTATCGAGAGCTTTTGAACATACACATCTTGTTTGTGGATATCTGTTTACCCTTCAATACCATTGTTCCAAGGTTTCTTCAGTGTAAACTAATCCAGTTAGGTTTACCCTATGGTGTCTGCCAGTGAGTTAAGAGTTTCTTGATAGGCAGGATGCAATATGAGAGACCTGGGCCCTTATATATCTGATCCAATTTCAGTTGGCATAGGCTACCCTCAAAGCTGTGTTCTTTCACCCCTCCTGTTTCCTCTTTATACAGATGACTGTAAATCCATGGACAGATCTGTAAAAATACTGAAGTTTGCAGATGATACAACCCTAGTGAGTCTCATTTCCAATAATAAGTCTTCCTATGAAAGAGAGGTGGACCATCTTGTAGAATGGTGTTCTTGTAACAACTTGGAGCTCAGTGCCATTAAAACAGTGGAAATGAGGCTTGATTTCCGCTGACAAGTCACTAACTGTCCACCTTTGCAAATTGATGGCGAGCCTGTGGTTCAGTCATTTAAATTCCTAGGGACTACTTTCACTAATGCATGAAAATGGGGCAAGTACATCACTTTCTTCATCAAGAAAGCCCAGGCAGAGATTGTTCTTCCTTCCCAGCTTGACCCTTAACTACTCACATCATTTCTCATCTCATAAGCTCACATGGTGTACTTTATTCACCAGTGTTAAAATGGCTAATTGTTTGAACACTGTGAAGTTGTAATATAAAATATTGCAATAATTTTATATTGTCCATCCATCCATCCTCTTCCACTTATCTGAGGTCGGGTTGCAGGGGCAGCAGCTTGAGCAGAGATGCCCAGACTTCCCTCTCCCCGACTACTACTTCTAGCTCTTCCTGAGGAATCCCAAGGCGTTCCCAGGCCAGCTGGGAGACACAGTCCCTCCAGCGTGTCCTGGGTCTTCCCCGGGGCCTCCTCCTGGTTGGATGTGCCTGGAACACCTTGCCAAGGAGGCATCCTATTTAGATGCCCGAGCCTCCCCATCTGACTCCTCTCAATGCAGAGGAGCAGCGGCTCTACTCTGAGCTCCTCCCGGATGACTAAGCTTCTCAACCTATTTTTAAGGGAAAGCCCAGACACCCTGCGGAAGAAACTCATTTCAGCCACTTGTATTTGCGATCTCATTCTTTTGGTCACTACCCATAGCTCATGACCATAGGTGAGGGTAGAAACGTAGATCAACTGGTAAATTTGAGAGCTTTGCCTTATGGCTCAGCTCCTTTTTCACCAAGACAGACCAATGCAGAGCCAATCTCACACTCCATTCTTCCCTCACATGTGAACAAGACCCCAAGGTACTTGAACTCCTCCACTTGGGGCAGGATCTCGCTCCCAACCCTGAGAGGGCACTCCACCCTTTTCCGGCTGAGGACCATGGTCTCGAATTTAGAGATGCTGATTCCCATCCCATCCGCTTCACACTCAGCTGCGAACTGATTCAGAGAGAGCTGAAGATCATGGCCTGATGAAGCAAACAGGACAACATCATCTGCAAAAAGCAGTGACCCAATTCTGAGTCCACCAAACCAGACCCCCTCAACACCCTGGGTGCGCCTAGAAATTCTGTCCATAAAAGTTATTAACACAATCGGTGACAAAAGGGCAGCCCTGGCGTAGTCCAACTCTCACTGGAAACGGGTTTGACTTACTGCCGGCAATGCGGACCAAGCTCTGACACCGGTTGTACACGGACCAAACAGCCCTTATCAGGGGGTCCCAGAGCACCCCCACAGGATTCCCCGAGGGACACAGTCGAACGCCTTTTCCAAGTCCACAAAACACATGTAGACTGTTTGGGCAAACTCCCATGCACCCTCCAGGACCCTGCTAAGGGTGTAGAGCTGGTCCACTGTTTCACGACCAGGACGAAAACCACACTGTTCCTCCTGAATCCGAGGTTCGACTATCCGACAGACCCTTCTCTCCAGAACCCCCGAATAGACTTTTCCAGTGAGGCTGAGGAGTGGGATCCCTCTGTAGTTGGAACACACCCTCCAGTCACCCTTCTTAAAGAGGGGGACCACCACCCCAGTCTGCCAGTCCAGAGGCACTGTCCCTGATGTCCATGTGATGTTGCAGAGACATGTCAACCAAGACAGTCCTACAACATCCAGAGCCTTGAGGAACTCCGGGTGTATCTCATCCACCCCTGGGGCCCTGCCACCAAGGAGTTTTTTGACCACCATGGTGACCTCAGTCCCAGAGATGGGGTAGCCCACCTCTGAGTCCCCAGGCTCTGCTTCCTCGTTGGAAGGCATGTTGGTGGGATTGAGGAGGTCTTCAAAGTGCTCCTCCTACTGACCCACAGCGTCCCGAGTCGAGGTCAGCAGTGCACCACCCCCACCATATACAGTGTTGACACTGCACTGATTCCCCCTCCTGAGACGCCGGACAGTGGACCAGAATCTCCTCGAAGCCGTCCGAAAGTTGTTCTCCATGGTCTCCCTAAACTCCCATGCCCGAGTTTTTGCCTCAGCAACCACTGAAGCCGCATTCCGCTTGGCCTGCCAGTACCTATTAGCTGCCTCTAGAGTCCCACAAGACAAATGGGTCCGGTAGGACTCCTTCAGTTTGATGGCATCCCTCTCCACCGGTGTCCACCAACGGGTTCAGAGATTGCCGCCACGACAGGCACCGACCACCTTACGGCCACAGCTCCAGTCAGCCGCCTCAACAAAAGAGGCACGGAACATGGCCCATTCGGATTCGTTGCTCCCCACCTCCCTCTGGATGTGGTCGAAGTTCTGCCGGAGGTGTGAGTTGAAGCTACTTCTGACAGGAGACTCTGCCAGACGTTCCCAGCAGACCCTCACAACACGTTTGGGCCTACCAGGCCTGACCGGCATCCTTCCCCACCATCGAAGCCTACTCACCACCAGGTGGTAATCAGTTGACAGCTCCGCCCCTCTCTTCACCCGAGTGTCCAAGACATGTGGCCGCAAGTCAAGACGACACAACCACAAAGTCGATCATCGAACTGAGGCCTAGGGTGTCCTGGTGCCAAGTGCACATATTAACACCTCTATGCTTGAACATGGTGTTTGTTATGGATAATCCGTGATGAGCACAGAAGTCCAATAACAAAACACCGCTCGGGTTCAGATCGGGGGGTTCATTCCTCCCAATCACGCCCTTCCAGGTCTCACTGTCCTTGCCCACGTGTGCACTGAAGTCTCCCTGCAGTACGAGGGAGTCCTCAGAAGGTATGCTCTCTAGCACCCCCTCCAGGGACTCCAAAAAGGGTGGGGTATTCCAAACTGCTATTTGACGCATATGAACAAACAACAGTTAGGAACCTCTCGACCTCGCGCACTAGTTCAGGCTCCTTCCTCTTCAGAGAGGTGACATTCCACGTCCCAAGAGCCAGCTTCTGTAGCCGAGGATCGGACCACTTGGGTCCCTGCCTTTGGCCGCCACCCAACTCACACTGCACCCGACCTCCTTGGCCCCTCCTACAGGTGGTGAGCCCATGGGAAGGGGGACCCACGTTGCCTCTTCAGGCTGTGCCCGGCCGCACCCCATGGGTGCAGGCCCGGGCCCCAGTGTCCCGCGTCTGGGCGAGGGAAAACGTCGTCCAAGGTTTTTGTTGTTCTTAGGAGGTTTGGTTGAACCGCTCTTTGTCTCATCCCTCACCTAGGACCAGTTTGCCTTGGGTGACCCTACCAGGGGCATAAAGCCCCAGACAACAGAGCTCCTTGGATCATTGGGACGCGCAAACCCCTCCACCACAATAAGGTGGCTGTTTGAGGAGGAGATTTTATATTGTACCTGTTTTTTAATGTAATTTAATACCATATTACTGAATAGTATTACACAGTATAGGATTATCTAAAAATTAACCTGATCCACTTCTCCAGTGCTTATTTGTCACATGTCACATTTTCATCCACTGCAGGATTTGCATGTTTCACATTTCACATCAGTTGTTGAATGTTCTTTGCAGACAAAGTCATTGCAAGAGGAAAATCTCATCATTGCCATATGCACCATATGGATCTTTCAACTGTGTATCCACTCATAAAACCGGCCGGGGGCATACTAGAGGGGAAACCATTACGACACTGTACTTGTAGTGAATGAAGCTGAGGACAGATGGCGGATGCTGCCAGTATGTTCAAGTAAAAGGATGTTGGACAAAAATAATAGAGACTGGTGTACAAAACACACTAGTGCGAGTAGTTAAGAGTTATGAAGCTTGGCATATCAAGGAGTATATTGTTACATTTTTACTCGGCCATTATGAGAGCATTGTAAACCTCCATCGCCATTTGGTTTCCTTCTGCCTCATCTCTTTCTAAGACTTGGTTGCAGCAGGTGATTTGTTCAGCTGAGAAAATCATTGGCTGTTGACTCCCAACATTAAAAGGTCTATTCATCGCCAGAGTGAAAAGAGAGCAGGAATGATTGTAGCTGTCTCTACCCCCCAGCATTCATCTGTTCATTAAATGGCCATCACAGAGGAGGTACAGGTCTATTGCGACCCAAACTACATTTCATCTCCTGAGCTTCTTTCCTCAAATTATTCAGATCTTAAATAAACTTAAGGTTACTCTTAACTTTTTTTGCAGCATATAACTGGTGACTGTGCTCTTTGTCTATTCGTAAATACTTCATATTTGCTCAACTTGTACTGTTTGATACTTATATTATTTTGTATACCTTTTCTATTTATTTGAGGTAACTATTGAAGTTTGTAATTATTCAAGAAATGATTGTATAGGGTTTCTTTTACATGCTAGTAATAGTGATTTTGATTCTACTATCCTTTCTGTCACTGTTGGATCTTGTGTGTCTTCCAAATACATTCAGCAAAAAACCTCAAAAGATGAAAAGAGAAAGTGACACGCATAACTATTACAAAACATTAGATTATTGTGGTTCATTTGTAAGAAAATTTGTATTGCTTTGTCATGTGGCTCTTAATTGAGTTTTTCTTGAGGTAATTATGACTCCCCTGTGTGCAGTGTTCACTTTTAGTCATGGCCCTTTTTGTCTACTAGAAACTTTGTAGAACTTGTATACACAAGCATTGATATAGTTACAGCAAATGTGTTTTTGATTTTAAGCCTGTACTATTTTAACTGCTTCATTTGATTGCTCAGTCCTTGCATATTCTTATTTTCTGGACATTTGTTGTTTGTATCTCAGATTATTTGATGTTATTCTTGCTTTTTTGTCTGTATCGTTGCCTTTTCTGTCTGGTACTGTTTTGCCCTGGTATAACATTTGCCTCACTTAGCTTCACCTTTATTTTTTCGTGAGAACCACTTTTCTTTTCTGTATATCTTCCTTAAAGAACACCTCTTACAGGTTTTTTCATTTTCCCACCTAATAAAACCCTCTGCTATTGATCAACATTCTACACTGTTTGCTAAAGCTGTGATTAATTCAAGAACTCTATTGTTTTACAGGTTCATTACAATGTTGGCAAAAATCTAGCAGACAGAGGAAACCAAACCTCTGCTATCAAATATTACAGAGAAGCAATAAGGTACTTTTCATTATGCACTAATGATTTTATGTTCTAGATAATGCATCAAATATACGTAGTTATAGATCAGTTATAATTGAGGGCTGGCCTTGGCACGACAATCTATTCTCACAACATGCAGCAAGTAAACAAAGGAACAAATGAAGTACGAAGCCTGAACTTCAACCCGGAAATATGTAAGAAAAGTTCTACAAGTGTTTCTAATATTCTGCCATTAGAGATCGCCATTTAAACTGACAAAGGACTTTCTGACATCAGTTAATAATTTTGACCATCCCCAAAGTGTGTGCCTTGAGAGACATATGGATTTGCATATGGAGTTTTAGAAATTCATGATATACCGTTTATATATATGTTTTGTTTTTACTGTCATCAATGCTGTTTTTACTGTCATCAATGCTTGCGTAATTAAATGGATTTTGTCTGCTTCATTTATCAATATTACATATACTGAAGTGTTTGTAAGCCTTACCATTTGATTCTCAAGACGCATCTAACTTTCATGTTGATTTTACTTTGTTTTAGTGTTTTACAGTATATGGATTTTTGTCAGATCTATGTATCTGACTTATTTAAATAAAAAGACTAAGAGGTGAAATGCACATGCTGAGATGAAAAGCTGAAAATGATGTTTGATCTGATTATTGGAATAGTTATTCCATGATGTGAATAACTGTTATCTGATTAAATTTAAAAATATTTTTATAAAAAAAGAAACAATAATGCATCTACTAAAATTTGAGTAGTTGTATTTTTATTTGTTGTGAAATATCTTGTTTAATGTGACACCTGTATGATGTGTTTTTATTCATTTTCTGTAGATTAAATCCTAAATATGTTCATGCTATGAACAATCTAGGAAATATCTTGAAAGAAAGGAATGAACTTAGTGAAGCTGAGGAACTTCTTTCCACAGCAGTTAATATCCAGTAAGTGCAAGCTGCTTCTGATTCAAAGAATAAAATACATTTCCTGGGATATACTGTAAAATGTATAGAATTGTCATGCAGAGTATACAATGCTATAGTAGTATTCTTCCACTTAATGGTTCAATCTTAAATTTAAGACAAAGCTATTACCATATAAATAAACTCAAATACATGGTGCAAATATTTAGTATAATATAAGATCAGAGAGAGAGATTGCATTTCTGTTTTTCAGTTTAATTTGGTTTCTTATGACACGGCAGTGTTGCTGACCTCTTAGCTATTTCATAACATTTATATTAATGCGTAACTTTTAAAATAACAAAATATTTTGAAGAGAACATACCATTTAGTCTAATATTGACCACCAGTAAACCTAGCATTTCTAAATATGTGGAGATTTGAAAATCCTGAAAATTCACTTCTTTCAATCTCACTGTTAAGGGACTCTTTTAATATGTTTACAATATTCTTATATTAAACGTGTATGAAATACTTCCTTACCCCAGCTTTTAGTTTTCCCCATCTTTCTTTCTAAAAAAAAAATTAAAATTAAAATGACAGTTTTTTCCCCCCCAAAGGTTTGTTCCTTGGGTCTGCCCATCATGATCATACTCATCAAGTTCTTAAATGTGATTTTGTGGTATGCCTGTGTCAGGTGAGATTTTGTTAAAACTTACCTCTCAGTTATGTTAAGGTGGAATTGGAGTAAATAAATTGAGAAGCACAGTATGTGCATTGTTTAAGCAGTGACCTGTGCTTCCAGATTTGCTTAATGTTGAGATTCAGCATTTTGATTTTACATTTTGAGTTTTTGGATTTACATTCTTTTTCGTTTTTATTTATTTATTGTAGGCCCTCCTTTCTGCTTTAACTGTTTTTTGTTTAGGCATTAAAATGTCAGATTTTTATTCAAAGCTGATATCTACAAATTATTTCTCCTTAAAGAATTTTCAATCGATTTTTGATTTTGTGACTTTTTTTTTGGCTTGATGAATTGCTATTTTAAGGAAGTTTTTCTTATGTTCTGGGTTTGTGTTTGTTCAGCATTGTCATGTATGATTATAATATTATTATAATACTTAATAGTAATATTTGTGTTTTAATAACTATTTTTATTCAAGTTATAGCCTTTTCACACTCAAATGACTAAGTACAATGAATCTTGGTTGGTCTATGTATTTGTATTCGAGTCGAGTTTATAAGACAGTAATGTTATGAGTGTATTTTTTTTTTTCATTTTTGTAGTATGGATGGCCACATTTCAAAAAATAATTTGGTCTTAAGCATATTACCTCTGGACTTATTCCACACAGAAACATGTATACAAATCTGTATTATATTTACATGTTAGTATTTCTGAACATGTTCTGGATGTTAATAGCCCATTAGTATGTCAATATCATTTTCACTTAATGTACTTTTGAAATCTAAGCACAGTCGTACATAGATGTATCAAATATTTTTCCATCCTAGATGCTGTGTACACTAAATGTTAACATTAGTTTACATTAAATTTCATTGGCCAAATCTTTGCATAATCTAAACTTTATCTTGGTTAATTCATATTTATTCTCCTATAGTTATCTTAATATAATTTACTCAAAGCACTGTAGGTCACTAATGTTTTTTTTTTAAATGAAGTGTTTTTATTCTGATCATATTGCAGATGATCTTGCTATTTCCAAGTAACCCTCTGTTACGACCTAACACATTATTCTACATATATTGTAAATTAAGCTTTGCCTTGTAGTTTTTAGAATCTGCATTATTGAATCTAGTCTTAACATCAAAAAATAGGATGTTAAGCATTTATAAATACAAGCTTTTTGAGTAAAACAAGATAAATGATTATCTATATATCTATATATATTAGGGCTGCAACTAACAATTATACAATTATTTTGATAATCAGTTAATTTGTTAAATATTTTTTCAACTAATTGGAATAAAAACTTAGACAACCAAAATTTTATTGATTTTCATTTCTCCCTTGATGTGAGAAGAGTTAATTGTAATTGTTATATCCACAGTATATAACAAAAGAGTAAAAAATATGCAGAGTGTGAAAAAAGCACTTCAGTGCAACAAGCATCATTTTTTGTAGTAAAACATAACCAGCTTAGTTATGTTACTCAAATTTGCTCCAACAGTAGCTCAAAAAACATAAACTATAGCTGAAACTGCTGTATCAGTGGCTTTAAAGTCAAACTCTTAAATTGTGTCACCGGGGATTTAAAAAAGTCAGTTTAAAGTGTTGGGAGTTTTAAGTTGCCATGCCATAATGTAAACATGTCTACAGGTTCTTGGTTAGGACTGGCTCTCTTTTTGTAAGTCATGTTGCCTACAACTGAAAAAAAGACATTCAGTTGGTATTGAGGTCAAAGGGATACATACAGTTAGGTATTTGGACAGTGACACAGTTTTAATAATTTTAACACTTTACGCCACCACGATGGATTTGAAATGAAGAAATAATTACATGATTGAACCGTAGGCTTTCACAATAATTAATTCACAGGGTTTATAAAAAATATATATTAGGAGTCTTTTAGGACAGCCATTTTTAAACATGCTAACTGCTGCGTCCACCCCAACACCCTCCCCCTCTTTTTCAAAGGCTCAAAAGTATTTGGACAATTGACTGATCAGCTGTTCCATAGTCAGGTATGGGTAGGTCCTTCATTTCATTAACTATTAAGCAGGTAGATGGTCTGGAGTTGATTCCAAGTATGGAATGCATACTTGGATGCAGTCTCTGTGAACTCTCAATATGAGGTTCAAAGAGCTGCCCATGGCAAGTAAAAACAGACCTTCATTAGGCAGAGAAAACAAAACAAACCACAGTGATAGTGGAAACGTTAGCTGTGGTCAAATCACTATCTGGTAAATTCTTAAAAGAGAAGTACCGCACTGGTAAGCTCAGCAACACCAGAATGACTGGACAACCACAGAAGACAGCTGTGCCAGATGATCACATAAGTCTTTCGTTGGTGAAGATAAACCAATTCACAACATTTAGGGAAACCAAGAACACTCTTCGGGAGATAGGCCTACTGTATCTTTACCAAAGTCTACAATCAAGAGAAGACTTCACGAAAGTAAATACATAGGGTTAACAACACTGTGCAATTAAGATCAATACTGATGCTCTATGTAAGAAAGCTCAGAGCAGAATATACTTTCTGAGAAGGTTGGCATCCTTCAACATCTGCAGTAAGATGCTGCAGATGTTCTACCAGACGGTTGTGGCGAGTGCCCTCTTCTACACGGTGGTGTGCTGGGGTGGCAGCATAAAGATGAAAGACGCCTCACACCTGGACAAACTTGTTAAGAAGGCAGGCTCCATTGTAGGATTAAAGTTGGACGGTTTAACATCTGTGGCAGAGCGACGGGCACTAAGCAAACTCCTGTCAATCATGAAGAATCCACTGCATCCACTTAACAGTGTCATCTCCAGACAGAGGAGTAGCTTCAGTGACAGACTTTTGTCAATGTCCTGTTCCACTGACAGACTAAAGAGATCGTTCCTCCCCCACACTATGCGACTCTTCAATTCCACCCGGGGGAGTAAATACGAACATTAATTTTATTTTAATTCTTTTCATTTTTATTACTATTTAATTTAATATTGTTTCTTTGTATCAGTATACTGCTGCTGGATTATGTGAATTTCCCCTTGGGATTAATAAAGTATCTATCTATCTATCTATCTATCTATCTATCTAGAATGATTGATAGAAAAGGATATGGAGAAAAGAAGGTACTTAAGGTTCACTTTTATTATCTTCACTGCTGTTTCCAGAGCTAAGGAGTGAGTTGTAGGTCCAGCAACTATATTACTGGTGGATGTATGGGCAGCACAGTTTTTGTCTGACTGACACTGTTATTGATCCATTTCTCTTTTCACTTCATGTGCATATGTTTGCACCTTAGCTTGCACATGGAACACTTACTCAGGTGTTAGAAACTTCAGTTTTCTAAACCTGTAGTCCATTGCAGTAGCAAAGACTACTTACTATGCTTGGTGCTGAGACTAAAAATGTGGCCAACTTTCTCCATTTCTGAAGCTGCTCTATAGCATTGACTTAGAAAGTCTGCACTGCAGTTGACTCATGCATACCATCCGATATAGGTTTTATGAACCCTCTTACAAGTAGGGTCACACAGTGTTGCAGTTATGGGCCACCTTTGCTCAACTGATTAACTGATCGTGTAGAACATACTGTACAAGTTTGTACTAAGGTGCTCCCAAAATTAATTGCCAACTGCAAGGTGTGTCCATGCAGCATATAGATGACCATCCAGGCTTGTCTTCTAAGATGTTTGTTGCAGCAACAATATTGACACCATTATTGTGTGCAACAGTTTTGCTGAGAGCAATTTCAAATCTGAACACAACCTCCTCCAACCAGTCAACTATGTTGGATGCTGTATGCCTCTGCTCCTGCAGCATAGTGGTAAGACAGACTGACATCATCTTCCAGTCTTCTCCAATAAAATGGCATTTTACACCAAAGTAGACTTCAGTTGCTACACTTGTCCATATATTGGTAGTAATTGTAAGTTTGCTATTGGTTGCTTTAGTGCACTTCTTCACTTGTTGAAATATTTCTTAACTAGCCGACGCTCGCTGTAGCATACGGCAGTGTAAGAATAGGAATGGAAAACGGTGAGAAAAAAATTCAGAAATCAAGAAGAAATACTTCATGAAAGATGCAGTTGTGAATAGGTGTTTTGCTGGAAACGACAGATAATGAGTCGAAAGATCTAACCCTAGAAAAAGCCACGTACAACTGACCGTGGCTGAAGACTGGTTGTTGTAGATTAACGCAAATCTTTGCAAACCTTTGTCCTTCGGACTTGTTGATAGTCATGGAGAAGACAAGTCTGAGTGGGAATTGTGTGCTTTTAAATTTAAAAGGGAGTTTGGTGTCGTAAGGAAGGAGAGAGATTCTGGGAATGAAGATTGTTTCAGAATTTTGGATAGCGATCAGTTTGCACTCCATAATCTCTTGTATATATTTCTCTTCTGGTTTGTCCTGCTTCCTTTTCAAACCCGGTCCCCCCTACACGCAGCCCACACATCATTTCTCTATTCCTATTCCTCCAAACCCTTTCCCACGGCCTCCCATACACCCCCACGCTGCTTTTCTTGAATCCTATTCCTCCTTCGGACTACCGCGTTCCCCGCTGCTCTCTCATGACCCCATTGGTGTCACGTCACCGCCGAAGTGAAAGGTCCCGCGGTCAGGCTAGATATAGGGCTGTGACTTGACCGGGTTTGAAGAGGAAGCAGGGCGAACCAGAAGAGAAATATATATGAGATGTTCTCCATCAGTTTATTAAAATGTGTTTTTGAAGGCAGAGTGAAACCTGGGTTGAGAATGTGGATCATTGCTTTAAATCCATTGTCCTCCACCACAGAGTGTGTTCTTGTGTTAGTTACCAGCACATTTACGACACAGTCAGGGCATCTGCTTGCAGTTATGGGCCACCTTTGCATGGGGCATATTTCTTTAAAGCATAGTCTGACATGTTAAGTTCTCAAACACTACTTTAATGAGTGGACGTTTTCTTGTCTTGTGCATGCACAGTTGCCGAAGCAAGGCTCTGCAAGAAAAGAGTGATAATGAAATTTATGTGAAATCCTCACATGAAATGAGCCGTTTTAAGTCTGATCATGTTGCTGTTAATTAACACTGTGTTCAGTGTGTGTGCATACCAAGTTAAAATATATATATACTACAACAAGCATTTGACTGATACTAAATAAGAACCATATGTATCTGTTCTGACTTACCTACAAATTCGACTTTAACAATTGACTTACAAACAGATCTTGTACCCCTGGGTCTGCCTGTATTTGAAACTGATTTCAAATAATACATCTTTAGCAGAACTACAAATCCAGCAATGCCTCTAAAGTTGTCTTTTGAGGTTGCGTTCCCACTTGCAAGTATAATAATAAAACCAAGTTAATGACAGTAGCATGAACGCTACAAACTCTTCAAAATTTTCCATTATTTCTGTTCCATTGTTGATAACAATTGTACAAAATGAGTGCACCCCGAAGAATGTCAGAATCACAAGTCTGAAAGCAATCAAGTGCAGCAGGGGTGAAACAGCACAGACTCGGGGAGCAAACGTACTCTGGTCCTGATAAATAATGGGATGGTAGATTACTGGGTTAAAGGCTCATCTTCACTCATTCTCATATGTTTCCTCTTTAAGTGCTCATGCATAGTAGTCATACTTCCATGCCAATTCTTCATTGCATATTTTACAACTAGTCATTTTTGTTTTGGCTGGTCTTAATATAAAGCATTCCCATACTAAGACGTTTTAGGTCATAATTTTGGAGTTTGGTCTCCCTCCATCTCCGACGCATGAAATGCACTGCAGCCGATTAGTTGTTACAACCCTAATTTCTTTAGCACATTTTTCTATAAACAAAGTAGCTCAAAGAGCTTTACAAGATGTCAAAGAAGTAGTTGCATATAAAGGAAAGCAAATTAAAATTAGATAATAATTCATACATAATATACAAAAATAAATAATACACACTTACATAATATAGATATATAATTAAAAGATACAGAGTTCTGAAGTCTTAAGAGTCCTTTTTAAGTGTCTACATGAGGTCAGCTGGCTAGATTGGACAGAAACAAAACAACTCCAGATAAGCTGAAATAAAAAGCAAAATGTGCAGTGGTTCCAGGCCAGAAGACTTCCCAGTCCTCACTGTGATTTCAGCCAAGCAAAAATATTCTTAAGTATATTCTCAGGGGTTGGGGTTGATTTGTTTTTAATCTTTTTTTTGTAAAAATTGGTGTATTTGTATGGAATGTTGTGCAATTTCAATAAAATCAGTAAAATAAAAGGTAAAAAAAAACATTCTTCAGTAGTGCTTAGGTGATTCGACACAGTAGATTGCTTGACAGGTCGGGGTATTCGCTTTCTTTCAAACATCACAGGTGGCTGCACAGGACTTTGATCAGGTGGTTGTGCAGAATTCCACCATAGTAGAACCAGAAGTAAAACAGGGAAAAGTAAAGATTAATAAAGGCTGAAGGTTAATTGAAGAGTTCTGTGCATATCTAGTTTGTTTATGGTAGAACTAAAAAAAAAAACTAATTAAAAATGGAGTTTTTAGTAGTTTATAATAATTTCTACAGTGCTATAGCACAATATAATCTATAGTAATGTAGCAGAATAAAAAACAAAACCATGAATTTATCAGCATCTTCCAACCTTACAAAGTTATGAGGTCTAACTTTTTTAGTGTTCCTTAAATGGAAAAATGCATTCTTAGTAATATGATTATATGTCATTTAAAGTTTAGGTCAGAGTCCATGATTACACCTAAATTCGTTACTTTCATCTTGACTTTTAATGCCAAGGGATCAAGTTAATTTCTAATGCCCTCATTATTTACATTTTACTAATGTCTAAAATTTCAGTTTTTTCATTATTTAACTTGAGGATATTATTACTCATCCATTCAGAAATACAAGACCCAACATTGGGTCAGATCCCAGAACATCAGGGTCATTGGATGCTACACAAGTATAACTGTGTGTAGTTTTGTCTTGTGATAATCTAGCCTAATGGGAACATATAGTTTGAACATAACACAACGGGCCTAGAATAGATTGTTGTGTTATACCGTATATAATATGGATCTCTTTGCTAAAATCACTATAACTAAGAGAGAATTTTTGTACCTGTTAAGTAAGACTGAAATCAGTTTAAGAGACTGCCCAAGAGGCCTTTTGTTGGTTAAGGCTCATGTCCTCTGTCTGCATTATCCCATAAATCATTACTAGATTAAGGAGTGCAGTTTCTGTACTATGATTTGTTCTTAAACCAGACTGATACTGGTTGAGAATAGAATGTTTTATATTAATAGTCATTTGGTTGCAGAAAAAACTTTTCTAGAATTTTACTTTATATAAAAAAAAAAGGCAGGTTAGAAATAGGTGTAAAGTTGTCAAGCACAGAGGAGTACAGAGTTTTCATCTTAACCAGGAGTTTAACTACTGCAGTCTTGGCAGGATCTAATCAGTAATATTTTGAAATGATTTTATAAAGCACAGAGAATTTGTTGATTTAGGTATTTTTAAAAGCCTTAAATTTTACACCGTTTGGCTTGCTCTCTCTCAAGGGTGGGGATCGATCTGTTCTTAGCATAATTCTTTTTTTTTTTTGTAAAAACTTGATTGCTATGTATTGATTGTAATAAAATTAATAAATAAATAAAAAAAAAAAAAGTGTGGAAAGGGATGAGGATGAAACTGTTAGTATGGATGATACTCTCATCTACATGCTCCACACTTCCACTTGGACAAATCTGGCCCTAGAGTAAGGATAATGTTCTTTGATTTGTACGTTTAACACCATTCTGCCTTATCCACTGGGGAAAACGCTGAAGGCTTTGAATCTTTGTCCCCACAATCTCCTAGATCATTAACTACCTGAACAGCAGACAGCATTTTGTGAGGCTGAGAGACTGTCAGAAATGGTGTGTAATACTGAAGCACCTTAGGGAAATGTCCCATCTCCCTTCCTGTTTACCATCTACACAAAAAAACTTCCTGCACTTGCCATCTACAGAAATTTTCAGATGACTCCTCCATCATACGCTACATTAATAATGGAAACAAGTCAAGAGTACAGAAAGGTGAAGGACCTGCACGACAAAAGAGCTGATGGGTGGACTTCTGGCATGCGATGGAGACTCCGAGACCAGTCACCATTCAGGGGGTGGACATGGAAGTGGTACAGATCAACACATACATGGGGATTCACATAAACAACAAATTGGACTGATATAATGACACAGTGGCATTGTCCAAGAAGGGCCAGAGCAAACTGTACCTCCAAAGGAAACTACAGTCTTTTGATGTATGCAGCAAGCTACCGGAAATGTTCTATCAGTCCATATCAGCAAATGAGTAGTTGTGCGCTGCAGTCTCAAAGGGAAGCATGTTGAGCTCAAGAGAAGCACGATGCCAGAACAAACTTATCAGGAAGGCCTGCTCCAACAAAGGGCAAAGCTTAGACACACTAGAAGCTGTTATGGAAAAGAGGATGGTGGCAAAATTGAATGGCAACATGAAAAATCCACTTCTTCCCCTCAATGAGGCTCTCTTTTGGAATACTTAAAACCACAGGCTCATGCCACCACTGTGTGCTAAGAAGTGCATCTGAGGCTCATTTCTGCCTACTGCTATCAGACAATTCAATGCTTCCTCCTGATGTATTTGTTAAGTTCATTTTTAAATGTCTGCTCAACATGCATTTATTTATGCATTGTTTCTATGGGATGTTGCTGACGACAAAAAAGTAGAGAGAAGCCAACACACAGAGTTTCTGCACAAGACTATTCAACAACACATCACATGAAGTGAGTTGCAGGAAGTTTCTCCTACAGTACCCCATCCATGTTTCAGTAATTATTTTTTAAGCTTTTCATATTAGTATCATGCTGCAGTTTCATATCTTTAGAATATTTTATATGATCTAAATGCTCAGATTACTCATTATTGACATCTTTACTAGTAAAGACAGAGAACAGCAGGTGTTTGCTGTTTCCTTAGCTGTGTATTTTTAAGTATATTGTTCTTAGAATAGTTTAAAGTCATTTACACCATTGACATTTCATTAATGTGTAACTTGCCTATGCATACATTTGTTAATTCAACCAGATACCATATTGATTGATAGATAGATAGATAGATACTTTAGTAATCCCAAGGGGAAATTCACATAATCCAGCAGCAGTATACTGATACAAAGAAACAATATAGAGAAAAATAGAGGTAAAAAGATAATTGGTAAACATTTGGTAATTTTGTCACCATACTTTAATGGCACTATCTCTTGTTTAAACGTTTTGTATGAAATCTTATCGCAGAGATAAATCAGTGTAGAGTTTAAAAATTGTACTGCATATAATATGCACAAAAACAATTGTAAGACTTATTTTTTGCAAAGTAATGCTTTAATATTTTTATTTCTTTTGAAATGGAACAACAGACATGGTTGTAATACAGAACTTGTCGAACAGTATAATTATGAGGAAAGATGAAAGGGTAGCGGCGGTAAGAGATTTGCCTCTGTTCTGTGTCCATGCCCACCACTGTGTTTTTGTCCTACTGTCTCAATAAATGCAAAAATGACGTTCTAAGAGCATGATGAATAAACATGCAGTTGTGAGAAACAGACATGGTAGACAACCTGAAGTAGTTTAGACTAAAATGCTAGAAAAAAAAAGATGTAGTACAGTAATCCCTCCTCGATCGCGGGGGTTGCGTTCCAGACCCATCGCGATAGGTGAAAATCCGCGAAGTAGAAACCATATGTTTGTATGATAATTTTTATATATTTTAAGCCCTTATAAACTCTCCCACACTATTAACATAATTAGAGCCCTCTAGACATGAAATAACATCCTTTAGTCAAAAGTTTGAACTGTGCTCCATGACAAGACTGAGAGAATACAAACATATCTTCTCTTCAAAGGAGCCCCGTCAGGAGCAGAGAATCTCAGATAGAGCGCTCGCTAAGAAAAGCAAACAATCAAAAAATCAATACGTGCTTTTAAGTATGCAGAAGCACCGCGATTAAACGACATTTTGTAGAGGAGCGTCCGTATCTTCTAGGCAAACAGCCCTTCTGCTCACACCCCCTCTGCTCACACCCCTTCCGTCAGGCAGAGAGAGTGAGAGAGGAAGAGAGAAGCAAACAATCAAGCACCGCGCGGAAAGCACATTGTATATCATTGAGGAGTTTTATTTAATATGTAATACATGCTCTGATTGGGTAGCTTCTAAGCTATCCGCCAATAGCGTCCCTTGTATGAAATCAACTGGGCAAACAAACTAAAGAAGCATGTACCATAAATTAAAAGACCCATTGTCCGCAGAAAGCCGCGAACCAGCAAAAAATCTGTGATATATATTTAGATGTGCTTACATTTAAAATCCGTGATAGAGTGAAGCTGCGAAAGTCGAAGCGCGATATAGCGAGGGATTACTGTACTCAGCTTGAATACAAGTCTTAGCCACATATAGCTGCTGACAACGGACTGTCCCCTTGCCATTGATCTTTTTTGATGTCTTAAAAAAACATTTACCTTCAATTTTTTTGTTTGTAAAGAAATAAACCATGATTCATACAGTGGTAAACTAAACCGGAGGAGAATTTTCTTGTAGCTTTTTGGTCATAGCTTAGTGAAGACCTCATGCAAAAGGACAGGAGAACATTACCAGTTCACAACCAACTGAATCCATTGTGAGGTTGATTTAAAATGAACCTGAAATCCACCCCCAACATTCAAGCTGCAGCTGTGAAGAATGACAAGTTACTAATTAAATACATGAAATTTCATAATCTATACTAATAAAAGGCAAAGCACTCACTCACTCACTGACTCATCACTAATTCTCCAACTTCCCGTGTAGGTAGAAGGCTGAAATTTGGCAGGCTCATTCCTTACAGCTTACTTACAAAAGTTGGGCAGGTTTCATTTCGAAATTCTATGCCTAATGGTCATAACTGGAAGGTATTTATCTCCATTAACTGTAATGGAGTTGAGCTGCAATGACGTGGGGGGGCGGAGTTTCGTGTGACATCATCACGCCTCCCACGTAATCACGTTAACTGACTGTCAACGCAGTTCGTAGAAAACCAGGAAGACCTCCAAAAAGCGCTTAAGAAAACATGCATTATATAATTGAGAAGGCAGCGAAACAATAAGAAGCGAGCGAGTGACATATAATACCATATTCATGAGTGCTGCTACCTCGAAAGAAAGCAAGGTGTAAACCTAAACTTTAAATTAAGTTCATAGACAGGCTACCGCTGGCGTTTCACATGCCCACAGGTAATGCGGGATACAAGTTTAATGAGAGGACGCAGGATATAAACGAGAGTTTTGATCACTTTGTAACTAAGTTAAAATTGTAGGTGAAGGGTGTGCTTATGCAAATTCCGAGAGACTGTGTTTGTGGGGATTGACAGTTAAGGCAGGTGGGGGAGTCACGTCATCATCTCCCCGCCCATTCATCCCATTTCACTCTGAGCTGAGCTCTGCAGCTAACGCCGTCTTCCGAAGCAACTTCGTCAGACTGCCACCAAATACTCACAGAAAAATCCACAAGTTAATACACATGCTCTCTAGAGTTTCTCCACACTGAATCCTCCAGGCACTACTTACAAAAGGTTACATTGACAATCGTGTTACGTTATTTTTAAAATCTTTCCTTTTCTTAGCACAAGCACAGCTGAGAAGCTTCAATGCATGTGCTCCATAACGCGCTAAAAATAATGCATTTAATCACACTTTGCATTACAAGCAAAGGGGAGCTTTTGTCAATGCATGATTTCCTGGTACACCGATTACACTGATCAGCGCATCCCGATTCATTTTACCCTCGCACCACCTTAGTTTGAGAAGTATGAAAAAATATGAGGTTAACACAGAAAAACAGATCACCAATTCAAGCTTTATGAATAATCGGTTCGCCATCAATAATTGTTTTGGTAAAGCCATCCTCCTTCCATTTTATAATTTTTCCGCCATTAGCCATGATTAAATGAACGGTAAATAAAGTAAGAGCAAAGCGAGGTGACTTATTTAGGCAGGCATATATATGACAGCAACACTCATGACAATGTCAATCATGTTACGCTATTATTAAAATGTTTCCTTTTCTTTTCATTACTTCTTTAACACACTACTTCTCCGCTTCGAGCGGGTATTTTGCTATATATATAATATATGAATTACCTCCAAAGAGCGCTGAGACTTTTGATATCATGAACGTGTGTACAAAATGGGTCTCCTGCCCAGCAAAAGTCGAGCAGCCAGCGCGCGTGCATAGCTGTGCCGGCCTTTGAGACGCTGACTGCGCTTCTGCTTTAAGTCAAAGTGAGCACTTTTAATTTTTTTCATCCTCCCCTGCGCTATAGCCCAGACAAGTGCAAACACAGGACCCCTTTTCTACACCACGGCAAAATAATATTAAGGCGATTCACACTTTCTTTTGCACGTATACGATTATGAGGTCCTAAACTCGGATTATGAATTCACGCACACGAGTGCAGGACTGACAGTGCCATCACAGCCGATTAATGGCGGGACGCCTCGCCAGTCTACACAAGACCCACCGCGACTGTCCCCAAAAGGCGATCATAACGCCAGCGAACACATCTCTCTATCTATACTAATAAAAGGCAAAGCCCTCACTCACTGACTCACTCACTCACTCACTCACTCACTCACTCACTGACTCATCACTAATTCTCCAACTTCCCGTGTGGGTGGAAGGCTGAAATTTGGTAGGTTGATTCCTTACAGCTTCCTTACAAAAGTTGGGCAGGTTTTATATCGAAATTCTACGCGTAATGGTCATAACTGGAAGCAGTTTTCTCCATTTACTGTAATGGAGATGAGCTTCAACGCCGTGGGGGCGGAGTTTCCTGTGACATCATCACGCCTCCCACGTAATCACGCAGTACATAGAAAACCAGGAAGACCTCAAAAATGCGCTCAAGAAAACATGCATTATATAATTGAGAAGGCAACGAAACAATAAGAAGCGAGTTCTGCTACTTCGGAAACAAAGCACGATGTAAACCCTACACTTTAAATTAAGTTCATAGACAGGCTGCCGCTGGCGTTTGTAATTTAGTGCCTGCCCATAGAAGGCGTCCGTCAGCGCAATCCAATAGCAAACTGCCACGGGTAAATATTCACGGGTGAAGGACTGTGCTTATGGAGAGGAAGATGAGATGGTCAGGGTGGTGTTTGACACAAACTCAGCGAAACTGCGAGAGAAAGTTTTAAGTGCCAGGACTAAGGTAACATTAAATAAAGCTATGGACATAGCACGATGCAAGTACACCGAGTGGCTCACGTGAACTGACGCAGTGCACAGATAAAAAGCAACAGTTCCAAAGAGCGCTGAACAAAAACCGAATTACACAGTTGAAAAGGCAGCAAAAAATATGAAGCGCCTGATAAGCATATTCATAAATGCAGCTACTGTGGAAACAAAGCACACGGTGGAAAAAGTCAATGTCCCGCTAAAGGAAGACAGTGTAAAAAACCCGTGCATGCAGTGTGTCAGGTCTCAGATAAAGAAGAAGACGAGCTGTTTATTGATGCAGTAAGAAACAAATCGATGAATGAAACCTGTCATCTTTACAACGATTGACAAACACGGAATGTAACTTGAACACAACACATCGTACAAATACGACCTGATTGAAAGAAATAATGATAATCAAATCCTTGATGACAGCAACATTCAATAACACTCACAAAACAATTACTGTATATTGACAATCATGTTACGTTATTTTTAAAATGTTCCCTTTTCTTTTCATAACTTCTACTTCTCCACTGCGATACGCGGGTATATATTTAAATGTATATATATACCCCTATCTACAGTACATACTCAAGATAGACAAGCCACATGCTGTGGCTCAATTGTAGAGTCTTCGCCTCTAATGCCGACATTCGAGGTTCGATTCGAGAGGGATGCACTGAGTATGTACGCTACTGATTCATTTTACCTTCGATCTCCTTGGTTTGGGACGAATGAAAAAATATTAGGTTAACGCAGAATCATGTTACGCTATTTTTAAAATGTTTCCCTTTATTAGCACAAGCACAGCTGAGAAGCTTCGATGCATGTACTCCATAACGCGTTAAAAAAATAACGCATTTAATCACACTTTCAATTCCAAGCAAACGGAACTTTTGTCAATGCATCATTTCCTGGTACATCCATTACACTGATGCACACATCACAGCTACAAAAATGTTAGAGTCGGAATAAAGCGCTTCCTACGACTGATCATTTGACTTCCGAGAAGCCTTGATAAAAGCATGGTTTTGTGCACAATGAAAAGCAAGCAAAATTAGATGCATTACAGAAAGCGGACTTTGTGGCTCTTACTGGGGATCATTGGACTTCCGTGACCGTTAGTAATTCTAATTACATCTAATTACAAAATGTTCAATGATCACACTGTTTTAGCCTAATGTACAAAATAATTTTGGCTAAGGTTACTCAGAGTTTAAAGATTAAGTTGGTCAAATTACCTTTTATGTTTCTGACTTATTTTTTTAAGAAGAAAAACTGCACTTTATGTTGAAATTTTGGTTATTATTATTTAAAGACAATACTATTCTGAAAATCTACTTAAAGTACTTAAACTACCACTTTATTTTTAAGTCTGCCCAATTTTAACCAGGGATGATATTTTTGTTTCTGTTTTGAATTCAAATGCAGTTTAAAGGCTTTTTTTCAGAAATTAAAACAGCTTCAGTTTACAATATTCATGTACATGTCTATTATTTGATTCTGTCGCCCACTAAAACACTTTTAAATTAAAAAAAAAACATTTGCGATTTGGGGCAAATTTACGTGTGCGATTACATACGATTAATCAAGATTAATTCTTACACAGCCTCTAATTAATTGGATTAATTTTTTTAATCGAGTCCCACCCCTAATATATATATATATGTGGATATATATATATGTAGATTTGTATATATAAATGTGTATATACAGTATGTATATATATGTATGTGTGTATATGTATATATATATACTAGCAAAATACCAGCTTCATAGGAGAAGTAGTGTGTTAAAGAAGCAATGAAAAGAAAAGGAAACATTTTGAAAATAACGTAACCTGATTGTCAATGTAATTGTTTTGTCACTGTTGTGAGTGATGAGTGTTGTTGTCATATATATATATATATATATATATATATATATATATATTTACACACACACACATAAAATATATATATATATATATATACATATCTATACATATACACATATATAAACATATATATACATATACATACATATCTACATATATACACACACAGCTATTTCAGATCAGTGCAATACGCTGTTTGTTAAAACGGTTGACTCCGCCTTACGCAATAACAAATCAAATCATTCAGTTGTCTTTGCTCATATGTCATTTTAGAGCTGGACGCCTGGCATCTTTTTTTGGCCACAAGTTCGTTTCTGTTTGCTGTGAGGTTCTGTGTTGTGGAGATTCTCAGGATGGATTGCAGGTGCTCATCAGTGAGGCGACTCCTCTGTGCTGTTTTGTTAGTCTTTATCACTGAGAAGGGCTACTCACACAGATATGTGCTACCAAACATGCACAAGGTTCGAGCCGCATGTAGACGGACTTTTTTTGTTCTTCAAAGTCACCAAAGCGCCGTGCAAACTCAGTGCGCCAGTTTATCAGCAAAGTGCGATTTGGGAACACCGTAGTGACGACTTGGTTTAACATTACTTGGCAACAGGGAAAGAGGGAAAGTTGCACTGGTGCATTTGTGTCTCTCATAAAAGCAGCTTCACTTGAAATCACTTTGTGATTGTACACGGTAAAAACGTCCGCTGAAGTGTCAGATTCTTATTTAATTCTTCTGCTTTCTGTATCTTCTGCATTGCATTCAGGTTACCCTGATGTTTTGTCTCATAGTGCCGTCTTAGATTAAATTCTGTAATTACAGCCACATTAGCTCCACAAATGAGACACACGGGTTCAGTAAACATATACTCAGCCTCCCATCGCTTTTAAAGGCTCTATTTTCAGAATGAACTTTTCTCTCCAGCATCGCGTGAGCTAGCTTCGCAATAAGTGTTCGGCAAGGCAGCTGAAGCGCTGCATTATGGGATCTGTAGTTTATTGTGTTACCAGCGCTTCATATACCTGGGCCATTAATAACAATAATACAGTATATAAAATGATCTCGGCCGGATATAATTACACGCCGTGTTGGATGTGGCCCGTGGCCCTTGAGTTTGACAAATATGAACTAAATAGAACTTGAAAAGATATATTTTTTGAAATGTGATCGCGCAATTCAGATAGAGTTGACGCACTACAGCCTGCATCCTCCTCGCCTTACTTTTTACCGCTCATCTAATGAATACACTGAGTATGGCTTTACCAAAACAATCATTGATGGCTAATAAAGTATCCATTATTCGAGTATGTAGATCGGAATATATATATATACCCGCGTATCGCAGCGGAGTAGTGTGTTAAAAAAGCTAGAAAAAGAAAAGGGAACATTTTAAAAATAACGTAACATGACTGTCAATATACAGTATTTGTTTTGTGAGTGTTACTGAGTGTTGCTGTCATCAAGGATTTGATTATCATTATTTCTTTCAATCAGGCTCGTATTTGTAGGATGTGTTGTGTTCAAGTTACATTCCGTGTTTGTCAATCGCTGTAAAGATGACAGGTTTCTTTCATCGATTCGCTTCTTACTGCATCAATAAACAGCTCGCCTTCTTCTTTATCTGAGACCTGACACACTGCATGCACGTTTTTTTTTACACTGTCTTCCTTTAGCGGACATTGACTTTTTCCACCGTGTGCTTTGTTTCCGCAGTAGCTGGATTTAATATGCTTATCAGACGCTTCATATTTTTTGCTGCCTTTTCAATTGTATAATTCGGTTTTTGTTCAGCGCTCTTTGGAACGGTTGCCTTTTATCTCTGCACTGCGCCAGTTCACGTGAGCCGCCGGTGTACATGCAACGAAGGTTCCCAGCTGTGCTGGTGCCATCTCGCGCTATGTCCGTGGCTGTATTTAATGTTACCTTAGTCCTGGCACTTAAAACTTTCTCTCGCAGTTTCGCTGAGTTTGTGTCAAACACCACCCTGACCATCTCATCTTCCTCTCCATAAACACAGTCCTTCACCCGTGAATATTTAGTGGAGTTTGCTATTGGATTGCCGCTGACGGACGGCCTTATAGGGGCAGGCACTAAATTTACAAACGCCAGCGCAGCCTGTCTATGAACTTAATTTAAAGTGTAGGTTTACATCGTGCTTTGTTTCCGAAGTAGCAGAACTCATCAATATGGTTGTATATTTCACTCGCTCGCTTCTTATTGTTTCGC
>NC_053155.1:149099514-149115083 GCF_016835505.1 Polypterus senegalus
GATTCTGTGATAATCAAAACATCAAAAAAAAGTTGATTTTTGTCATTGTGAATGTATGTGTGCCTGTGACTGTATGTGCTTGTGTGCAAAATCAAAATTGAGTTTCAGCTTGAAAATTACAAATTTGTCAGTAAATTATGCAGTAGTTTGCATGGTTGTAGAGCTCCTGCACCCTAGCAAAAATAGAACATTTTGTAACAAGTGATTTCTGAGATACTTACCCTGAATGCTGAAATCAATATTAAAATAGTAACTTCCTAAAAAACTGACGTATTTTCAATGAACAAGTTTGCTTTTGCACAGACTCCAGGCCTTGTTTTTAGTCTAGTTTGATTCATTATTTATCCCCAGATCCTTCAAAAATATTTTGACCTATGTCCAATTATAACTGCCATTGAAACTGTTTAACTGCTCCAATTAGTTAAGAAACCAGGCATATTATTGATTGGCATAATTTTTGCGCAAATAGGTTTTGAAATACATAATACAGTACATTTATACCGTATATCTTCTAGTAGTGGCCAGCTTCTTATTGACGCCCGTTTCCAATAAACACCGGGTTTGAAGAGATGTCTCCTTTAAGCGCCGGTCTGTAGTAAACGCCGATCTCCAATGACCCACCGCCTTTTTTGTACGCTAATCCTCTTTTCGTACCACCTGATGATTCTCCTGCAGTGAATCATACAGTAAGTAACTTTTCATGTCAAAAATGTTTTGTCGTCGGATGCTGTCGAGGAAGGGAGAAAGTCAAAAAGAAATTTCTTTGTGTACATTTTGCCCTTTCGTCTCCACATGAATCATAACCCCACAGGGAGGGCAGAGGTGGCAGGAAGAACATGAAAATGCCATCTTCGACACGTTAATCCTCTCCTTTGACCAGGGAAGAAGGGGCTGTATTGTGTCCGGACAGACAGTACATGATCACGTGAAACACTCTGTGCCCTCTTCCTCGGTGACCTGTTAACCTTTACCTCCACTGACACTTTTGCCTTCGAAAGGGTCGTGTGGGAGTCTGTTCATGTCACTGTGTTCTTGTGGACCCGTGTTTGTAGTGTGAGCAATGGGAAGGAAACGGTCATTTGATTTAGCATTCAAACTCCGTGCGGTAACATACACAAAAGAACATTCAGGCGAAGAAGCTGCACGACATTTTGGGGTGGATCCAAAACGTATCCAAGAATGGCGCAAGCAGATGACTGATATTGAGAAAACGGCGGCAGAAAAAGGTGCTGGAAGTAAACGATTGGTGGAGGAGCTAAGAAAGTGAGCGAAGAATTAGATGAACTGGTGTTAACATGGATTATTGAATAAAGACTGAAAGGTGTGTGTGTCTCCAGGAACATAGTCCGCACGAAAGTGAAGAGGATTTTTGATACAGAGATTGATGATGCTTCAAAAGGAAAAGAAACGTTCGTAGTCAGTGCAGGCTGGCTTGACAAATTTATGAAACACCATCATTTATCGCTCCGTTGGAAAATATCGCTGGCGCAGTAGGATCCAGAACAAGTTATTGACAAGCTTGTCTCTTTTGTGATGTGGGTTGCCAATCGGCGAACTGCAGATGGAGTTAAGGATAGCGAAATCATTGGAATGGACAAGACATCTGCTTGGTTCGACATGTCTGGTTCTACAACAGTCGAACCAACTGGCAATAGGAGTGTTATATTAAAAACTTCTGGTAATGAGAAATCTCATTTCACTGTCACATTGGCAGCGAAATCAGATGGCACAAAATTGAAGGTATTTATTGTATTTCGGGGGGCGCAAAGTGAGAAGTGGCAAGACTACAGGATATCCAAGAAGAAGAAGTCCAACAAACGGATGGATGAATCAGGAATTAACAATAATGTGGTTGCAGAATGTTTGTGGTGTTTTCTGTTTCCGAAAGAGACTTCTTGTCTGGGACGCTTACCGCTGTCACATCAGTGAGGAAACGAAACAAGAACTGAAGAAATATAAAATGTCAACAGCAGTTATCCCTGGTGGTTGCACCAAGTACGTCCAACCTGCTGATGATGTTTGGAACATGCCCCTCAAAGACCAGCTTCGAGAGTTGTATGATAATTGGATGGCAGGGGAAGAAGATAAGGGGTTTACAGCTGGCGGAAATTTGAAAGCGCCGGCACTACGTTTGTTATTAACGTGGATAATATCAGCTTGGCAAGAAATCACCCCAGAAATGATGATAAAATCCTTGAAGGATTGTGGAATCATCAATGCATGCGATGGATCTGAGGACCACCTTATCCACTGCTTTAAGGAGGGCCAGCCATGCCATGCTGGGAGTGCAAAACTGATTACTGCGTGACAACAAGCAATGGGAGTACCTGTATTGCCATCACAAGAAGAGGACGATGAAGAAGAACTTGCAAATAACGAAGCAATCATTACCGATTCAGACGACGAGTAGATAAGTACTGTACTTTATTGTATCTTATCCAATCTCATGTCGTAATGTATGTAATATGTGTCAGTTTGGAGCTTATTGCATTTCCTTATGTTCCGCAGGGGACTTGTCGGGCTGATGAGCGCTTTCGTGTGAAATTCGGACTGGTGCAGGCCAGTGCTGGTGGCATCATTGACAAGAAAGTTGACGTCTACCGTACCTGTTTTTCATGCTTACGGTAAAACTGTATACTGCTTTAGTAAGACTGTACTGATAATTTCATAAAATCCTGAAATGTTCATCCGATGTTGCCTACATTTTGTGGCCGTAAATACGGTACCATACCGTATTTTACTGCCAAATGAACCCCACTTACCCATCACCATTCCGTCTGCGAGGCGAATAATAGCCGGTCTCCAACAACCGCCAGTCACTTTTAAACGCTGGGCCGTCTGAATAATTTTTTGAATAAACGCCGGGGCTACTATTGGAAGATATATGGTACATGAACATACACATGGAGGAGCACACAAGCGCATGTACATACCTTTTCAGTCAAACAAATTATTAAATGATGATAGCTGACAGCTTGGTTGTCCTACTAGAGCATATATATGCTAGATGATAAATAGAAATAAGTGAACTCCCACAACACATAAACACACACCATGAGGCTACCGCAAACAAAATTTGAAATACAAAAATACCACACATTTATTTATAGAAATATATATATTTTCTTATGCTGACATGATGGAATTTGCCAGTTGGCATTTCCATTTATGATTGTGTTGTAATGATGAAAAATAACAGAATTAAATGCAGCCTATTTTTTTTCAAGATGAATTATAACTTTGTTTTAAAAGGAGCAAGTTGCCAAAGTTAGGAAAAAAAAATCGTGTCTTGCAATTGCCACACTGCACATTGTATTGCTAGCATAATTAGTTTGTGACATTTAGTTTGTAAGAGCATATTGCATCAGATGTGACAAACAATAGCAGGGCAAAAAGGATAAAAGTGTAAAAAAAAGTCTTATCACAAGGTTAAATTGCATTTTCATCCACACAACTCCGATAGACTCATATAATACTGAAGAAAGTACAAGGTAAGGTGAAAGTAATACAAGAAAGAGGCACCCCGCTAAAGTACTTGTTACTGTAATAATGTTTGAGATTCTGGGCGAAAGAATGTGGTAGACTTGATTATGAAGATGTCATACATACTTAGTCTATTATGGACATGCATATCCGAAAAAATTTTGTAGGGGGAAAAATATTAATCACTAAATTATTGGTATTATTTTCACACATATAGCACTGGGCTCAATGATTAAGTAAACATTCACAACAAAACTTGTGGGTTAATGAAAAGTAATCTGCCATATCTTGCAGCAGTGTAAACAAAGCATTGAGCAAAGCACTTACTGGCTACAAAATTATAGAGAGATGTCTTGACACAAATGTTTAATATATTTTTCTATTATTTTTGCAGCACTAGGGTGTTGTACCGTGTTAGCCATTATGAATGTAGGAAAAAGCCAAGCAAAATGACACCTTTTATTGGCTAACTAAAAAGATTACAAATATGCAAGCTTTCGAGGCAACTCAGGCCCCTTCTTCAGGCTTATTATTTTTGCTTAATGCTAGTAGGGATCAAATTTTTCTTCTCCGTGAAGCACAATTTAATCTGGTCTGGGAACATTTAATAAACATGTCACAGCAATAGAGGAGTGTATTTTCTTGATTTATTACTAAACAATTTTATAAAGTAATGAATTTTGTTCATGTTTAAAGCAATGAGATTATTTTTACTGAAGTCTTATAGATCATTCTAGTCCATTTGTAATTCCACATTTGTCTTGTGATCTCAATTCTGACTGCACACTTCTGCCCAGATGAGAGTGAAAGGCACACCTTTTGTACATGGGAATTATTTGCCTTTAAAATATATTCACATATAAGTTAAGTAACTTATACGACTAAGAAAACGGAACAGTGTGCTTCAGACTACAGTTTATACAGAATTATTCCTATTTTTTTATTTATTGAAAACCTTTTATCTTGCATTCCATAAATACAAATAAAGGCAAAAGACTACCACATTTCATAGTATAAAATAACAAACTGTTAGGTCTTTCTAATCATATCAAAGGAGAACCACTGTTCCATATACAGGTGCCGGTCATAAAATTAGAATATCATGACAAAGTTGATTTATTTCAGTAATTCCATTCAAAAAGTGAAACTTGTATATTAGATTCATTCATTACACACAGACTGATGTATTTCAAATATTTATTTCTTTTAATTTTGATGATTAATATAAAATATTGCAAATATTTTTAGTTTGGTACAGATAACATCTTTTGTACATTGTACATCAGTACCCAACTGCTTTTTTCCCTGGTTCTGCACATGTGCACATCTCCCTGCTGTGCCACACTCAAATGTGCAGATATTACTTTGGTGCACGAACATGTACATAAATTATAGCGAAGAATGGGTCAAATCTCAAAAATGTACTTTCGAACACCATAATTAACATGAATTTTTATTTCACTACTTTTTCAATGTCGGAATACAGTGTAACACTACTCCTAGTGTTCACAACTACTGTTGTAACAGGTAAGGGTCTTAGACCACCCTTGCATATACTTTGTATTTAGTGGGTATACCTGGAAACAAAAAGATCTGACGTGTTTTTATCCAAGGAATAGTTTTTAGTTAAGTAAATGAAAATCTTAATTAAACTTGTCTTAATTTAAAACATGAGGTTGTAGCCAAGCCCATCTTTTAAGGATGAAATTGACGCAGCCACAGACATGTTTGCTCTTTGCTTTAAGAATAATGGATGGATGGATGGAATTAGGCCAGCACATAGGTCCAGCTATATTTTAATTCCTTAAAGGCAGAATTTTAATAGTCATATCAGGAAATATCTTAATAAATTGTATTTTTTGTATATTCAGCTATTTACAAACACAACAACAAAAGAAAACAATAAATGTGTAAGACATAACCACTAAATCCAAAAGTGAAATTAACATTAATTGCTGTAAAGGATGTAATGGAATGTTGCCGTTTTGTAAACTGCTTTTCAATAAAAACATTTAACATCATAGTCCTGTCACCAGTATTCAGAAGTTGTTGGGTGCCTTCTGAGGCAAGCCTTCCCCCTGAAGAACATTGCAAGCAGGTATGGCACAAATATTCACCACTTTCCCTTGTACCTGATAAGGGGAAATCTTTCAGCAGCATGTTGCAGTTCGCAGAAGAGGTCCTCTTGTTGCAGAACTTGGCAAGTTGATTGAAATTCTAAAATGTCCCACCATATCTTACACTGTGCAAACCATGTTGAAAGTCACAGATTCTACATTTATAACTCGGGTGTCCATACATCAATGTTTTAATAACATATACCTAGTGAAAAGTCAAGCAAAATGACACCTTTTATTGGCTCATTATAAAGATTACAATATGCAAGCTTTCGAGACAACTCGGGCCCCTTCTTCAGGCAAGATGTACCTAACATTAAACAGGACTTGCTTAAAAAAGAAAAAAGAACCACCTCATATATGATATCGCCACAAAGTCACAAAACACATTTCCATTCCTGTGTCCTCTGTTCCAATAATTTACTCCTAGAAACAGTAAAAAAATAGGCTATCCAGGAGTCTCATTTGCAAATATGTAAAAAAAACACATTTTAACCCAGAAAGTGGTAGACCATGAGCCTATTTATGCAAAAATAAGTACATTGTTTAGGGACACAGTGGAGAAATGCATCCTGGAGCAAAAGACATGTTGTCTAATAAACTAAAAAGTTGAATCGCCGTGTAGCATAAGGAGCAGTTTTTGTTAGTCACAAAAGGAGGATATTTTTCGTACTGTCTAATACAAATGTTAAAGGAACCGTTTTCTTCAAAAGAATACTCTACCCAGGAATGACGATTTATGTACCTGTTACTTGCTTCATGTTTTCTTAGGCAACATGGATTACAAAATTTTTGATATAGTGCGCTTGAGTGGAAACCCAGCTTACACAACAGCAAACAATACCAAGGCATCTAATGAAAAATCTCTAGTTACAAATGACAGTTGTTTAATCATAGGCTTAGTGTCCAAAGCACCTGTATTTTTGCTAAAAAGTCTAAACTTTAGCTTAGACATGAACTTGTTGGAAAAAAGGTAGCACCATCATAATGTGAAATGAAAGCAGTAATATTGTGACTCGGTTGTATTGACTTAGCTGTGCACGTTAGCTAGCCAGACAGTTAGGCAGGGTGTTTTTACATACAGTTGGACTTGGAATAGACCCCTAAGGTGTGTGTTATCATATTTTTACAGTTCATGTGTTCTGCACTGAAGTTTTAATTGTAGTCCTACAGGGTGATATCCATTGAGAGTGCTATTAAACAGCCTTTTGTACAGTCTTGTAAATTTTAAGAATGTGTTAATTACAATATGTTAAAGATATAATCGTTAGTAATCTTTTACTTTGGCTTATTTAAGTACATGTGTGTATTTTATTAAAGTTGCATAAAAGGTGTCTCACAGTCAGAGTTGTTCTATTGTATTGCTAGAGTTACAGTATCCAGCTATCCAGTAAAAATTCCATTTTTTCATTTTTAGCAAAGACAAGAGAGTTGGGGCCGAAATATAAAATGATTCCAAAACCGTAGATGACAAAATACATTTTAAGTAATGACATGGACTGTATTTATCAAAGGATGCATATATATCTGGAAAAATATTACAAATGTGAAATACTAATTTTTAAATATTTTTCATTTTTATTAATATTTTCTTTTTAAGATTTTAATAGCATTGTCCTGCAGTTTCATCTTTTCATCTTGAAACTGGTGTCTTGGATCAGGTATCTTTAAAAAATGTACAAAATATTTATATTGTGTTTTATTGTTATTTGATCTTGACCTTATTTAATTGTAAGTGCTGAGTTTTAATCCGTATGTTTATAATTTAAATTTATTTGAAGTTGTATTTGTAAGATTTAATAATTTAATGTAGTTCTTGGGGCATTTTTCTCTTTAAGACCAGATTTTGCTGCCGCTTGGATGAATTTGGGTATAGTACAAAACAGCTTAAAAAAGTTCCAAGCAGCGGAGCAGAGCTACTGGAATGCAATAAAATATAGAAAAAAGTATCCCGATTGCTACTACAACCTTGGGCGTTTAGTAAGTATTCCCTACGAAAAAAAAAAATTTGCTTTGTTCTGCTTGGTAATTGCTGATGTTTGTTTATTATCTGATCATACATAGTGTTTCAAAACTTTTTACTATTGTAGTATGCAGATTTGAATCGGCATGTGGATGCTCTCAATGCTTGGAGAAATGCAACAATGCTGAAACCTAACCATAGTTTGGCTTGGAACAACATGGTTATCCTCCTAGATAACACAGGTAAACAACCTACAGAAGTACAAAGCATCATTATTATACTATACTGTGTCTATTATTTAATTAACAAGCAAACACAAATATTTCAGTAACCACAAAAAAGCAAAACACACATAGGTTTAGCAGCAAGTGAGAAGAACTCAATACAAAAAACATCTCCAGCATCAAAAGAATGCAGAAACAAAAACAGAACTCTCTTAGCCCAGCTTTTACTTAAAGATAAGGGCCTACAAATATAAACTGGGTTTTGACTCCCCCAATATTGCTTGTGCAAGTGTTTGACAGTAGAGTCAAAATATGAAGCAGTTGAGCAGCTTTAAACTTAAAGAAAACGCTAGTATTACATTGCATCTATCATACGCTACGAAAGCATAGCACAAAACAATGAGAAACAGATTAGTTAATTTTTGATATGGCACCTTGTAGACACACAAAATAGCAAGGCAACAGGTGTGTTAGCCCCAACTATAACCATAATCTAAATATCTAAAAATACAGAAAATGATGGTCATATCTATTGCTACCTTAACTAATTTTAAATTTAGTATATTCCTTACAATTGCTTTCAGATGGTTTTGAAATTTAAAGTCAATTTAGTTTTTTAGTCAAATGAATGCTACCATCTCTTTTGATATAATTTCAGCTGTGTAAACATTACCTTGTTAAATATATTAAAGTGGTGTTAAACCGTTCCTAAGACTACAAGAAGGAATCGTTTTTAATTCTACTCTGTGCTACCTTAGGTATCTTTAGATTCTGAGAGATGTCATATTTATGATATAAACATATACTAGCCATTGAAAGAAGTAGGTAAAGTACTCTTGTTAATAAGTTCAAAGAAAAATTATTTTAGTAGCCAACATCACACTTTTACTGCCCATGCCACCATCATTTGGTCCACTCGGGGACTCCCTCCTGACTGTCTTAGATCCTCTGAGACAAAATATTGTTTACAGCAGTAGTGTAAGAAGGCACAAGCATAGGGTTAATACTAGAATTGTGTATGAGAAGACAGTGAAATGCGGTGTTTGTTTGAGAGACTGATGATAATCACACAGCCCCAACCATTTTTTCCTCTCTCTAAAACAACCACATTTTACCGTAACTGCTGGTGGGACAGCTGGGTTGATTATGACAGTAGAACTTCTCAATATGCATTTTACTCATTTAAGAAAATGTTTTATTTCATTGCTTTTTCTTCATTCATTGCTATTAACATGGAGTACAAATACTGTACTTTATTACAAACAAAAATGCATAGGCATACATTGGTTTTAAAGCGAGCCATCCATTACTGCCTACTTCTTGCTCATATCTTAGATGCTGCATTTTGAATTAATATACATGTACTGTGATAGAAGATGTAAGCATATACAGTATGCTAGATACTTTCTTTCATGCAATATTGAAAAGCTGGTGGAAAAATGTAAGTTAATGTTTTTATTTAAAAATAGTTTTGAGTCGTCATAAGTAGTATCCAAACTCCAAGAAGATGTACTAGAATTTAAATTTGAGCTCTCTTAATCAAGTCTACATTGCCCTATCCACAGTTTATTGTATGAATTTCAAACATGAGAAGTCTTTTCAGTAGCATGTTTTGTGAAATAAACATTAGAGGGTCTGCAGATTGATGCAGTGATTTTAAGGCAAAAGAAAACACATGTATAGAACACCAAAAGCCAAATGTATATTCCAAAAAAAGCATTTCCCACAAAGCGTTAAATGATAGTAACAAAAGATAGAGGCAAGGGTGTATGCAAGCGTAAAGTACTGCAGTTCAGGTCATCTATATTTATATGATGATCTCTGATTCTGCATCAAGGACTTGTTGAAGTACATATTTGTACCATCAGAACCTCTGCAGTAGGTGTGTCACAATCGCCAAGAAAATAGCATTGATATTGGATGTTTCTTGTAGTGTTTCTGCCAATGGTTTTTCTGTAAACAGAAAGAAACTCAACTGCAGGCTGAAGTTGCTAGCTACTTTTCTTGGATTTATAGCAATAAAAGCCTCACCCTGGGGAAATCCGCACTATAGGACAGGAATTCTGGCAACAGCTGTTGTCATTCCATTTACCAAATAATTAAAATACATATCCTTTAATTGCCAAAGTCTCCCGCTCCACAGCCTCATACCTGGTTTCCTGGTCCAACAGTTTCCGACTCCATCGACATGTTGGCTCAGCACAGCTTCAAGACCTGTGTCCGAAGTCTCCGTCTGGAGGATGAAAGGCAAAGAAGTTAGGTACTTTCAAAACTGGACCCAACATAAGGGCCTGCTTTAAATTACTAAACGCAGCTTCTGTTGTATCAACCCATATCCCATGATTCAGTTTCCCCTTCCTTGTAAGATTAGTCAAGGGCGTTGCTCTCTCAGAGAAACTGGGTACAAACCGGCGATAGTAGCCCTCCAAACCGAGAAAGGCCTGAACCTGCCTCTTGGTCATCGTACGGGGCCAGTTCAATATGGCATCAACTTTGGAACACTGTGGCCACACCATACCCTGTCCTACTTGGTAGGCTAAATATTTGGCTTCGACCAATCCAAAGAAACATTTCTTCGATTTAATACGAAGACCGGCTTCTGCTAAAGACCACAATACAGCTTGTACCTGCTGTAGATGTTCCTTCCAGGTGCTGGAATAGATGACCACGTCATCCAAGTAAGGCAGCATTATACGAATTATGAGGATGGAGCACTTTATCCACCAGACATTGGAAACTCTTGGGTACCTAATGCAACCCGAATCTGAAGGACATGATACTGCCAGAGTGCACTAGGGGTGCTAAACGCAGCCGTCTCCTTTGCAGAGTCCATTAAAGGGAACCTGCTAGTACCCCTTTGTCATATCAAGTGTAGTCAAAAATTTGGCTTGTCTTAGCCGTTCGAGGTGGTCGTCCACTCACGGCATCGGGTATGTGTCAAATTGGGAGACTTGGGTTAAACCGACTGTCAGGCTTGCCAACCAATATGATAGGACTGGACCAGGGACTATAACTCTCCTCTATCACACCTAGATCTCCAACTCCACTTCTGTTCATTTTGCTTCGTGAAGTCTGTATGGGCGTTCTCGGAATATGACCCTGAGTTCCGTCACAATGTCATTTACAACCAGGGAGATCTGTCCTGATGTCTCACTCACTACCTCCAGGACAGACAGGATGACTGCTTTGCGCTCCTCTTGTTGAAGGCAAATCAGTTTGTACAGATAGATACTTTATTAATCCCAAGGGGAAATTCACATACTCTAGCAGCAGCATACTGATAAAAAACAATGTTAAATTGAAGAGTAATACAGTTGCGTTTGAAAGTTTGTGAACCCTTTAGACTTTTCTATATTTCTGCATAAATATGACCTAAAACATCATCAGATTTTCACTCAAGTCCTAAATGTAGATAAAGAGAAACCAGTTAAACAAATGAGACAAAAATATTATACTTGGTCATTATTGAGGAAAACAATCGAATATTACATATTTGTGAGTGGCAAAAGTATGTTAACCTTTGCTTTCAGTATCTGGTGTGACCCCCCTTTGCAGCACCTAAGACCACGGTAGTAGCGAGGTGGGAGTGTACAAAGGGTAGGGACGAAACCAGTGGGAGCGTATGAGTCGCACTTAGTGGGAATTCCATGGTTTGCAGCCCAAATGGGGTTCAACAGCTTACCCACACCTCTCTGCGCCGGGTAGACACGCTCAATTTCATGCATAATTATTTATTGAATGCTAAACACTTCTGGAAAGACACGGTTGTCTAAAACGGGTTGGTGTGAGAATACAACAGTAAGTGAATGAAAAGATGGATATCTGGAGAGAGCAAAATACAACACAATAGTGACCCCGCGGCATAACAAACACTGTATAATTATTTATTGATGGTTGAACACTTCTGGAAAGACACAGTTGTCTAAAAAGGGAGGGCTTGAGAATACAACAGAAAGTGAATGAAAAGATGGAACTCTGGAGAGAGCAACATATAGTTGTCCGTGAGTGAAGAAGACGCATGTTTGTCGCGGATGCGAACTGCTGTATGTAGCGTGTAAAGCAGTTTGCTATGGTGCACGTGGTCGGTTTTTAAAGACTGCTTACTTCATTGTGTTTTAAACTCAGTTGTAAAGGATTGTTTTAAGGATCCCATGGGATACCCCTCGCAAACCGTTTTACACGCTGCATATGGCGACTCACCTCCGCGAGAAACATGCCTCTATGAACAGTCAAGGTGGCTCGGAGGTACATGAAGCCTCTACAACAGACGAATATAAATGACGCTGTTCCTTCTGTGTCGTCAAGTCCGAGTTGGTGGGCGTGGCTCTGCGAGTTGTCGTTGTATCCAATTGTCTTGGAGTTGGTAGGCGTGGCTCCTCCCTGCGTGCACCATAGGTGTCTTACTTGTTGGCGGCTTAGTGAATCCACGCCTCTTCCGGCGTGCTTTCCATGGGTGTCTTGTCTTAGTGATTTATATATATAGATTCTAAAGGGTTCACAAACTTTCAAGCACAACTGTAAAAAGCAGGTAAAACTGACAATAACTTTGTATAATGTTAACTTTACCCCCCCGGGTGTAACTGAAGAGTCGCATAGGGGTGGGGGGAACGATAGTCAAGGTCTAATTCATAAACGGAGAGTGAGCGGGGCTGTCCGGTGGAAGGATCAGTGTCTCTACCATCCACGGTTTCAGCAAACTTGCATGATTAACCCACTCACTGGGCTGACAATTTGGTTGTTTAATCAAATAATCAACCAGCCCCTTCCTCTCCTTAACTTCGTACGGGCCTTGCCAATGTGTAAGTAGTTTAGAATGTGAGGTAGGAACCAACAACCTGACCCGATCCCCCAGATGGAACTCCCGTAAAGACGTACCACGGTTATAGTGATGGACCTGGGCTGCTTGCACCTTCTCCATGTGAGATTTAAGAAGAGGTCGAATTTTAGCGAATCTATCACATAATTGCGTGATATACTCTAGTATATTTGTAGAGGGGAATGCCTCTTCCTCCCAACCTTCTTTTAAAATATCCAGTATACCTGAGGTTGTCGTCCATTCAAAGCATGAGAACCCTGTGGAGGCTTGTGGGACTTCCCGATGTGCAAAATGGATGAGGGGGAGATGCTGATCTCAGTTCCTTCCATCCTCATTGACCACCTTGCGCAGTATCTGTTCAAGTGTCTGCTATAACCTTTATACTAGACCATCGGTTTGAGGATGATATACTGAGGTCTTTAAATGTTTTATTTAAAGTAACTTGGCCATCTCCCTGAATGTCTCAGAGGTAAATGGCGTCCCTTGATCCATTAGGATTTCTTTAGGAATACTGACTCGTGCAAAGACCCCTACTGACTCCTGTGCGATAGCTTTCGATGTGGCTGAGCACAAGGGAAGAGCTTCAGGATATCGGGTAGCATAATCTACCCAGGACCATTATGTTTTTGTCCCCTGGCCGAGGGCTCTAGGGGTCCCACCAGGTCGACCCCGATATGTTCAAATGGGACATCAATCAGGGGTAAGGGAACTAGAGGAGCACAGTCCCTCCTAGGAATCTGCCACAATTAACATTCTGGACAGGACATGCAAAAACAGTGGACCACCTCATTAATCCTGGGCCAAAACAAATCAGTGTTTAATACGCTCTAGTGTTTTCTTGGGGCCCAAGTGGGCTTCCAGGAGGGTGGGTATGTGCTAGTTGATAGACTTGTCGCCGGTAAGTCCATGGTACTAACAGGGACTGTAAACACCGTGTTCTGCTACCTGATACAAAGGGTCGTTATTTAATACAAAGTGGGGACCTTATGGCATGGGATGCAGTGTGTGATGGCTATCTACCAGAATGACTGCATTTTTTGAGAATTTAAGGGAGTAGTCCTTTCATTGCTCCCTTTTAAAAGAAGCCGGAATCTGCTTAAACTGAAACTTCAGTCGTGTAAGAGGATTGGATTCAACCCGCCGATTGAAGATGACATATCGCTTCACAACATCCCGGGTGTCTCCATGTCATTGTTAGAGGCCGAGTTTCTTCTGTCCTCCGGCTGTAAACATAGCGTGGAGGAAGCTGAAGACACTGTTTCGACGTCCATGATTAGACCTGTTGATTGTTTAAGAGCAGCGAGTGTTATACAGCTTTTCTTATCAGACCAGTCTCTCGCAAGTATTACAGGAAATGGAGGATCTTGTAAGTACCGCCACCACCACTTTTTTTAAGATACCATCGTGGCTGATGTAACAGGCGGTGGAATTATAGTGACAGATTTAGTCCCCGTAAATACAGGTTATACGGGTCTTTGTTCTGGGCCACTGTCACAGTAACACTAGATGGCGAGCAACAATGGGGATGTTACTGCCAGAAACAAATAAAGCAGGGACTTGGAGACCATTTACTGTCGCTACTCCTGTATGAGAGAAGGGCACAGGATTAACCAGAGCACAGTGCCCCCCTTTGTCACTTTGCGGAGCCCTTCACCTTGCATCAGGGATCACCAGAGATAACTCTTGCATATGGGAATGGAACTCACCGGTAGGGACGCAAACCCATCTGGGTTCACACGAGTACTATTTTAGATCTCCCAATTAGGTTTCTGCTCTTAAATGGTCGATCACCTCTATTAGTGAATGCATGTTTGTAAAGGTTCGTCCCCAGGCTGGCTGGGTGATATTACTAGACAGGGCTCAGAGCAATAAGACACAGGCTTACCTGCTCCATCATTCATCTGATGTTATTTTTATATTGCCTTAATTGGTATGCCTGTTCCTTAGTAGTCTTTTTGGGATTAAAACCCAAGGCCATTACCTTTTTCGCCTGCCAATCTGGGGTACCCCCACCTTTCTCAAAGTTTTCTTTGTGGGGAGCTTTAGAGCAGTCCCCTTTCCAGGGAGCCCATAATAAGTCCCCAGTGTGTTCTCACCTGAACCTGGCCCTAGTCTAAAGGTCCCGTTCCCACGGTATCAAATGACTTTGGATAGCTCCTGGGTCAGAGCACACTCCAGCTTTCCCCAACCCGCACTGACTGACCGGTGACCAGTCTTGTGGTGACGTGAGAACAGTACTCTCCTTCCTGATCCTTCTTTGGTTGGAGTTCTTGATTGTGTGTTGAGGCTTTTTTCAAGTTCGCCTTTTGATTCAACAAGGAAGCCATCATTCTGCCGACTACGCCACTATGAAATAATTAGCCTCGACACACACAAAAAGGTTTGGGGCAGCCACCCGTTTATTATCCCTGGCTACAAAAATGGTATGAAAAGTCACACTTGAAGTGAATAGGTTGGGATAGTCTTGGGGCAGAATTTCCTGTATTTGTTTTGCAGAGACAACAGAGAAAAGTTTAGTGCACCCTGTCTTCTCCTGGCCTGGTGCGGAATTACCTTCACTTGGTCCATTCAGCTTCCAACTATGCACACTTGTGTGAGATTATATATATATTTATATATATTTATATATATATATATTTATATTATATATATATATATATATATATATATATATATATATATATATATATATATACACATACTCAGCAAAAAAAGAAACGTCCTCTGACTTTCAACTGGTTTTACTTTCAGTAAACTTAATGTGTAAATATTTTTATGAGCACTAAAAGAGTCAACACCATAAGACATAAACTAAAAATGTTTCACAATGTGTCCCTGAATGAAGGGAGGCTCAAATTCAAAAGTACCAGTCAGTATCTGGTGTGGCCACCAGCTGCTTGAAGTACTGCAGTGCATCTCCTCCTCATGGACTGGACCAGATTTGTCAGTTCTTGCTGTGAGATGTT
>NC_053155.1:149115583-149154266 GCF_016835505.1 Polypterus senegalus
AAATCGTTTAATCACACTTTCAATCAAGCAACGGAACTTTTGTCAATCATATTCGAACCATTACACTGATGCACACATCACAGCTACAAAATGTTAAGAGTCGGAATAAAGCGCTGCCTACGACTGATCATTTTGACTTCCTGTACCTGATAAAAGCATGGTTTTGTGCACAATGAAAAGCAACAAAATTAGATGCATTACAGAAAGCGGACTTTGTGGCTCTTACTGGGATCATTGGACTCGTGACCGTAGTAATTCTAATTACATCTAATTACAAAATGTTCAATGATCACACTGTTTTAGCCTAATGTACAAAATAATTTTGCTAAGGTTACTCAGAGTTTAAAGTTTAAGTTGTCAAATTACCTTTTATGTTTCTGACTTATTTTTCAGAAGAAAAACTGCACTTTATGTTGAAATTTTGGTTATTATTTAAAGACAATACTATTCTGAAAAATCTACTTAAAGTACTTAAACTACCACTTTATTTTTAAGTCTGCCCAATTTTAACCAGGGATGATATTTGTTTCTGTTTTGAATTCAAATGCAGTTTAAAGGCTTTTTTTTCAGAAATTAAAACAGCTTCAGTTTACAATATTCATGTACATGTCTATTATTTGATTCTGTCCACTAAAACACTTTTAAATTAAAAAAAAAAACATTTTGATTTGGGTAAATTTACGTTAAGGACATATACGATTAATCAAGATTAATTCTTACACAGCCTCTATTAATTGGATTAATTTTTTAATCGAGTCCACCCTAATATATATATATATATGTGATATATATATATGTAGATTTGTATATAAATGTGTATATACAGTATGTATATATATGTATGTGTGTATATGTATATATATATATTAGAAAATACCAAGCCAGAGGAGAAGTAGTGTGTTAAAGAAGCAATGAAAAGAAAAGGAAACATTTTGAAAATAACGTAACCTGATTGTCAATGTAATTGTTTTGTCACTGTTGTGAGTGATGAGTGTTGTTTTATATATATATATATATATATATATATATATATATATTTACACACACACACATAAACATATATATATATATATATACATATCTATACATATACACATATATACATACATATATATCTACATATATACACACACATATAATACATACACACACATATATATACACACAAATACATATATATATATATACATACATACACACACACATATATAAACTATATATCATATACATACATATCTACATAATACACACACAGCTATTTCAGATCAGTGCAACACGCTGTTTGTTAAAACGGTTGACTCCGCCTTACGCATGCAACAACAAATCAAATCATTCAGTTGTCTTTGCTCATATGTCATTTTAGAGCTGGACGCCTGGCATCTTTTTGGCCACAAGTCGTTTCTGTTTGCTGTGAGTTCTGTGCTGTGGAGATTCTCAGGATGGATTGCAGGTGCTCATCAGTGAGGCGACTCCTCTGTGCTGTTTGTTAGTCTTTATCACTGAGAAGGGCTACTCACACAGATATGTGCTACCAAACATGCACAAGGTTCGAGCCGCATGTAGACGGACTTTTTTTGTTCTTCAAAGTCACCAAGCGCTCGCAAACTCAGGCGCTCAGTTTATCAGCAGCGCGATTTGGGAACACCGTAGTGACGACTTGGTTTAACATTACTTGGCAACAGGGAAAGAGGAAAGTTGCACTGGTGCATTTGTGTCTCTCATAAAAGCAGCTTCACTTGAAATCACTTTGTGATTGTACACGGAAAACGTCCGCTGAAGTGTCAGATTCTTATTTAATTCTTCTGCTTTCTGTATCTTCTGCATTGCATTCAGGTTACCCTGATGTTTTGTCTCATAGTGCCGCCTTTAGATTAAATTCTGTAATTACAGCCACTAGCTCCACAAATGAGACACACGGGTTCAGTAAACATATACTCAGCCTCCCATCGCTTTTTAAAGGCTCTATTTTCAGAATGAACTTTTCTCTCCAGCATCAGCGTGAGCTAGCTTCGCAATAAGTAAGCTCGGCAAGGCAGCTGAAGCGCTGCATTATGGGATCTGTAGTTTATTGTGTTACCAGCGCTCATATACCTGGGCCATTAATAACAATAATACAGTATATAAAATGATCTCGGGCGGATATAATTACACAGTGTTGGATGTGGCCCGTGGCCCTTGAGTTTGACAAATATGAACAAATAGAACTTGAAAAGATATATTTTTGAAATGTGATCCAAGAATTCAGATAGAGTTGACGCCAGACTACAGCCTGCATTCCCTCGCCTACTTTTACCGCTCATCTAATGAATACACTGAGTATGGCTTTACCAAAACAATCATTGATGGCTAATAAAGTATCCATTATTCGAGTATGTAGATCGAATATATATATATACCCGCTGTATCGCAGCGAGAAGTAGTGTGTTAAAAAGCTAGAAAAGAAAAGGGAACATTTAAAAATAACGTAACATGACTGTCAATATACAGTATTTGTTTTGTGAGTGTTACTGAGTGTTGCGGCCATCAAGGATTTGATTAGCATTATCTCTTTCAATCAGGCTCAGATTTGTAGGATGTGTTGTGTCTCAAGTTACATTCGCGGTTTGTCAATCGCTGTAAAGATGACAGGTTTCTTTCATCGATTCGCTTTTACTGCATCAATAAACAGCTCGCCGCCTTCTTTATCTGAGACGTGACACACTGCATGCACTTTTTTTTTTTTTACACTGTCTTCCTTTAGCGGACATTGACTTTTTCCACGCTGTGCTTTGTTTCCGCAGTAGCTGGATTTAATATGCTTATCAGACGCTTCATATTTTTTGCTGCCTTTTCAATTGTATAATTCGGTTTTTGTTCAGCCTTTGAACTGTTGCTTTTATCTCTGCACCGCGCCAGTTCACGTGAGCCGCGTCGTTGCAACGAAGGTTCCCAGCTGTGCTGGTGCCATCTCGCTATGTCCGTGGCTGTTTTAATGTTACCTTAGTCCTGGCACTTAAAAACTTTCTCCAGTTTCGCTGAGTTTGTGTCAAACACCACCCTGACCATCTCATCTTCCTCCATAAACACAGTCCTTCACCCGTGAATATTTAGTGGAGTTTGCTATTGATTGCCGCTGACGGACGGCCTTATATGGGCAGGCACTAAATTACAAACGCCAGCGCAGCCTGTCTATGAACTTAATTTAAAGTGTAGGTTTACATCGTGCTTTGTTTCGAGTAGCAGAACTCATCAATATGGTTGTATTTTCACCGCCGCTTTATTGTTTCGCTGCCTTCAATTATATAATGCATGTTTTCTTCAGCGCTTTTTTAGGTCTTCCTGGTTTCTATGTACTCGTGATTACGGGGAGGCGTGATGATGTCACACTAAACTCCGCTCCCACGGGCGTTTCAAGCTCATCTCCATTACAGTAAATGGAGAAAAACAGCTTCCAGTTATGACCATTACGCGTAGAATTTCGATATAAAACCTGCCCAACTTTTGTAAGGAAGCTGAAGGAATGAACCTGCCAAATTTCGAGCCTTCCACCCACACGGAAGTTGGAGAATTAGTGATGAGTGAGTGAGTGAGTGAGGGCTTTGCCTTTTATTAGTATAGATAATGTGTATATATATATGTGTATAGATGTATGTATATATATATATTTATATATATGCAGCAACACTATGACAATGACAAAACAATTACATTGTCAATCATGTTACGTTATTATTAAAATGTTTTCTTTTACTTCCGCTGCAATCGCAGGTATTTTGTATATATATATATATATATATATATATATATATATATATATATATATATATATATATATATATAATATATATATATATATATATACAGATATATATACAGATATATATATATATATATATAAATATATATATATATATATATATATATATATATATATATATACAGATATATATACAGATAGATATGACAACAACACTCAATATCAATGACAAAACAATTACATTAACAATCATCTTACGCTATTTTTAAAATGTTTGCTTTTCATTTTCATAACTTCTTTAACACACTACTCTCCAAGGCTGGTATTTTGCTAGTATCTATATAAAAGAAAAAGGCAACTTTCCTTTCTTTACACCTTTTTCCTTTTATGCCAAACCAAAGTTTTCTCTTAACACTGCAGAGGACACAAAACTAATTTCTTTTAAATGCCGTAAGGCACATTACAGAGTGACAAATTTGAACGCTCACATAGAAAATGTAATTCTATACCACAGCCGTCGTGGTAGCGCCTTTCAAAAGGGATCTACTACCGAGAGATGATCCATATACATTTTAGCTGCTGTTAGTTACTTACCTGTTGTGTTACAATCGCCTTTAAAATGTAGTTTACCCACAACCACCCAGTAAGTGCTCAATGTACCTGTACTTTTGAAAGCTAATGTTTTACTGTTTAATAAATTATAGACTATATTTTATTATTTTTCCTTGCACTCAGTGACAAAGCTATACACACATATAGACACATACAAACATACACACAAGTATATGTATGTGTATATATATGTATGTATGTGTATATATACATATATATATATATATATATATATATATATATATATATATATATATATATATATACAACACACACACACACACAAATTATATATATATATATATATATATATATATTATATATGTGTGTGTGTATGTATGTATGTATGTGTGTGTGTATATATGACAGCAGCAATCCAAGCTGTGAGAAAACAGTAAAAAGGAGGCATGTCAGACGTCGTGGTACATTTTCTGATGCAGCTAGACGAAAATAACTTTGTGACGCTGCCACCAATTACACAAAACAATTACATTAACAATCATGTTACGCTATTTTAAAAATTTTTGTTTTCGCATCACCTTTAACAACTACTCCGCTGGCTGGTTTTCTGCTAGTCTATACTAATAAAAGGCAAAGCCCTCACTCACTCACTCACTCACTCACTCATCACTAATTCTCCAACTTCCTGTGTAGGTAGAAGGCTGAAATTTGCAGGCTTATTCCTTACAGCTTACTTGCAAAAGTTAAGCAGGTTTCATTTTGAAATTCTACACGAATAGCCATGCAGCCTCCGTGAACATTCTATTTATAGCCCCATCTCACTAATTCGGTAGGGTTCCTCGCGCTAACAAACCGATGTACGACTTATTTCGTGGTATGACGCCCACTGTCAGCCGCATATTAAACTTTCCAACGCCACTAATCTCCAACTTCCCGTGGTGGTAGAAGGCTGAAATTTGGTACTTATTTTGGTGGTATGATGCCACTGTCGGGCCCCCATATTGAACTTTCAATGGTCTTTGTTTCTTATGGGCCCATCTTCAAGAAATTTGGTACGCAGGTTCCCAATGCTAACTGAATCCTACTTATGTACTTTATATACGCCCATAGCCTGCAGCTCGTCAATATGTGAGGGGCGCGTCCCCCTCCCAACGCCTCCCACGCTGTTGCTGCTGCCTGCCTATATAAGGCCATCCGCCCTTTCCCGTCTCTACATTCCCTTCCTTGCTTTCGCCATGTTATTCAGGTGTCCATTCTGATAACTACAGCCTTTTTTTTTAATCCCGCTTCTCCGCTGTTTTATTGTTCATTTATTACAATTATAGTTATTGTGTAGGTATTTTAGACTTACTTTACATTGTTCAGGTACCCATTTCCTTTATCATTCCAACCATACCCCATTAACATGTTTATCGAGGTGATCACCATCGATCAAAGAACTGTCACTTCACCGAAAGTGGTTTCATGCCTGGAGATGGCAACTACCTTTTCCATTCTTTGTTACATATTGCACGCCATATCAGGCTCACTTGATATCCGGAGGAACATTGTGTCTTATGTATTGAATGACTGGGACAGGTTCAAGGTGTGGACTGATGACCATACAGGAGATAATTATACTACAAGGAGCACTATAAGAGAAATGCTTAAGCTCCTTCACCTATGCATTTGCATGTGAGTTGATGGTTGCCGTGAATTGTTCGGTTGTCTCTTTCAAGTGTACCAAATGGCCAAATATTTTACACTTTGACAACCGCCAATGCCTCGTAAACATCTTAGATTGACAGGTGACGATTTCAGTAGGACACTTTGATGTTTATGAAGATTTAAACTCAAAAGCTGAATGTGAAGTTATCGATGAAACCGGTTGTATGCTTACAACGCTTGACAGATGCCGAATGTCTCTTCAACAAAGTCCTACAAATACTGTCGAATTGAAACAAAAACCCTGAAACTTAAACCGATTATGACAACAGCAATCCAAGCTGTGAGATTTGAAACAAGATTATTTTTCACATGGCCAACTGTAGCTCATGCTCAAGAGTAAGCTCAGTGCACAGCTTGGTCATATTACAACCGGAGGGCCAACTCAATGTGGTATACAAAGAGATCCTTAACAAAAATTATTGGTATTTTTTCCCCTCAGTTTAAAAAGGTTTAATTTTTTTCCCTTAATAAAATTTAAGGCAGCCTTCTACCACATGGGAAGTTGGAGAATTAATGACGCTGAAAGTTAATATGGCGGCTGACAGGGGCCCGCATCACCTAAATAAGACGACATTGGTTTCGTTAGCAGGAAGTGCCTAACCAAATTTCATGAAGATGGGCCATGAATAAGAAAGTTCAACATGGCGACGCTTGTTGACCGTAGACTGTTACATAGAATTTCAAAAAAAAACCCCGCTTAACTTTTTGTAAGTAAGCTGTAAGGAATGATCCTCCCAAAATTCAGCCTTCTACCTACACGGGAGGGGCACACACGCACGCGCAGAGAGAGACAGGAGGCACACACGCCAGAGAGGGGTGGCCACATAATCCACTGTAATCATGTTTTTTCAACAAAACAACAGAAAATGTAACTGAAAAATGAAATTAGCAACTTAAAATAGACTGCGCCACGCCGCAACTTGCAGTTCTTGTCTTTTATGTGGGACGCCGGGTAATACAGAATGTTGATGTTTATTCTGCTGTATTACTATTTTGATTTTTTCAATGTAAGTCATTTAAAAACACAATTTAACTTTCCCAATTGTTTTAATAGGAATGTAAACAGAAATTAGTAAATAAATTAATACAAAATAATGTAAAAGGATTTTTAGGAAAAAATAAAGATGAAATAATAATTTAAATATGATCCTTAAGATAAAAAATTTAAAACAAATATCATTCATTGTTATAACAAGTTCAGACTAATACATTTAGAAATAAAATTTTAAATTGCTTGAGGATAAATTATGTTAATTTTTTTTGCGAAAATGTACTAATATGATGCACAAAACTAGTAACAGAGAAAATGCAGCTGCATATTCAAAAAACATTCATTCTTTTCAGGTGAGCAGATTTGAAAAACTAAGTTTTACTTTAGCTGTTTTTTTTCCCAAACCCAAAAACATGCACATCACATTGAAGAGCTGAGTCAAAATAATCTAAACTGCCATTTTAATATAAATACTGTAGTAGTAAGCCACAGTGCCTTTTTTTCTTCTTTGTTACAAACACTTGTCATCTGTAATCTAAACACCTTGGGTTTTACAAAAGAAACTCCAACCTTTCTCAACAAATCTGCAAGCAACCAAATCGCCATCCATGTTTTGCAGTTTCATTGATAAATTTCAAAAAGCGTCAGCATTAAAAAGAGTGGTGGTAATAGAAATTTTAGAGCAGCAGCCTTGGTAAATTTTCTATTTGCAGTACAGATTATTAGGGAATTGCAGAACCCAGAGGAAAATGATAATTCAATGTCCATATAGACTAACAAAGTGTGAGTGTAATGCCTGGGGTCTAGGGAACATTGATCAATTCCTGGAGTCTATTGATGGGGGAGGAGGGGTGAATATTACAAACTTTTTACAAGTTTTTTTATCTTTGACCCATGCTTAGGGCAAATCAAGTATCTATATGTATTCATTTTATTGTTAAACAAAAGTTTTCTATGAGGTAAAGTCCCTTCATTTTCTGTCTACATGGTTTTATTTCCATGTAAAAGGAAGTTTGATGTGGTCTACAATTGCCATCAAGCTAAGTTCAAATTTGATTCTGTGATAATCAAAACATCAAAAAAAATTGATTTTGTATTGTGAATGTATGTGTCCTGTGACTGTTGGTGCTTGTGTAAATCAAAATTGAGTTTCAGCTTGAAAATTACAAATTTGTCAGTAAATTATGCAAGGGTTTTTATGGGTTTAGAGTCCTGCACCCAAAACAAAATAGAAAAATTTTGTAACAAAATGATTTCTGAGATACTTACCCTGAATGCTGAAATCAATATTAAAATAGTAACTTCCTAAAACTGACGTTTTTAATGAACAAGTTTGTTTTTGCACAGACCCAGGCCTTGTTTTTAGTCTATTTTATCATTATTTATCCCCGATCCTTAAAAAAATTTTTTTGACCTATGCCCAAATTATAACTGCCATTGAAACTGTTTAACTGCTCCAATTGTTAAAAAACCAGGATATTATTGATTGGAAAATTTTTTCCAAAATGGGTTTTGAAATACAAAAACATACATTTATACCATATTTTCTAGTAGGGGCCCATTTTTAGCCCCTCGCTTCCCAAACAGGGGGTTTAAAGATGTTCCCGCCCCTTGTAGTAAACCCCACTCCAAATGCCCCAACCTTTTGTCCCCAACCCTTTTTTCGTTTTCACCTGATGATTCTCCTGCAGTGAACCCTACAGTAATTTTTCGTCAAAATGTTTTCCGGATGCTGTCAGGAAGGGGGAAAATCAAAAGAAATTTCTTTTTGTACATTTTGCCCTTTCGCTAAGAATCATAACCCCACAGGAGGGCAGAGGTGGGAGGAAGAACATGAAAAAGCCATTTTTGGCACGTAATCCCTCCCTTGACCAGGGGAAGGGGGTGATTTGTCCGACAGAAATACATGACACGGAAACACTCTGGCCCCTTTCCCCGGTGACCGAACCTTTTCCCCACTGACACTTTTTCCTTCAAAGGGTCGTGGGGGGTTCATGTCACTGTGTTTTTTGTGGACCCGGGTTTGTGTGTGAGCAATGGAAGGAAACGGGGATTTGATTTAGCATTCAAACTCCGCCGGGGGAACATAAAAAAAGAACATTCAGGGAAAAGCTGCACCATTTTTGGGGGGGATCCAAAAAGATCCCAAAAATGGCGCAAGCAGATGACTGATATTGAGAAAACCGGGGAGAAAAGCAAGAAACAAGGGGGGGAGCTAAGAAAGTGAGCTAAGAATTAGATGAACTGGTGTTAACATGGATTAAAAAAGACTGAAAAGGGTGTGTGTCTCCAGGAACATAGTCCGGACAAGTGAAGAGGATTTTGAAAAGAGATTGATGATGCTTTAAAAGGAAAAGAAACGTCGAGTCAGGGAGGCTGGTTTTGACAAATTTATGAAACACCATCATTTATCGCCCCGTTTGGAAAAAAAATCGCAAGTAGGATCCAGAAAAGTTATTGACAAGCTTGTTCTTTTGTGATGTGGGTTTCCAATCGCAACGCAGATGGAGTTAAGGATAGCAAATCATTGGAATGGACAAGACATCTGTTGTTGACATGTCTGTTCTACAACAGTCAACCAACTGGCAATAGGGGTGTTTTTAAAACTTCTGGTAATGAGAATCTATTTCACTGTCACATTGGCAGCGAAACAGATGGCACAAAATTGAAGGTATTTATTGTATTTCGGGGCGCAGCGAGAAGTGGCAAGACTACAGGATATCCAAGAACGAAGTAATCCAACAAACGGATGGATGAATCAGGAATTAACAATAATGTGGTTGCAGAAAGTTTGTGGTGTTTTCTGTTTCAAAGAGACTTCTTGTCTGGGACGCTTACGCTGTCACATCAGTGAGGAAACGAAACAAGAACTGAAGAAATATAAAATGTCAACAGCAGTTATCCCTGGTGGTTGCACCAAGTACGCCCAACCTGCTGATGATGTTTGGAACATGCCCCTCAAAGACACAGCTTCGAGAGTTGTATGATAATTGGATGGCAGGGGAAGAAGATAAGGGTTTACAGCTGGCGGAAATTTGAAAGGCCGCACTACGCTTGTTATTAACGTGATAATATCAGTTTGGCAAGAAATCACCCCAAAAATGATGAAAAAATTTAAGGATTGTGGAATCATCAGGCGGGGATCTGAGGACCATTATCCACTGCTTTAGGGGCCCAGCCATGCCATGCGGGAGTGCAAAACTGATTACGCGGACAACAAGCAAGGGGAGTACCTGTATTCCCAAATACAAGAAGAGGACGAAAGGAAAACTTGCAAATAACGGCTAATCATTAATTCAGACAAGTAGATAAAGTATGTACTTTATTGTATTTTATCCAATCTCGTCGTGATGTAAATGTGCCGTTGGGGAGCTTATTGCATTTTTATGTTCCAGGGGCCCGCGGGCTGATGGGGCCTTTGGTGAAATTGACTGGTGCAGGCCAGTTGGTGGCATCATTGAAAAAAGTTGACGCTCACCGACCTGTTTTCATGCTTACGAAAAACTGTTACGCTTTAGTAAGACTGTATGATAATTTAAAAATCCGAAATGTTCATCCGATGTTTAAATTTTTTTCAGAAAGGGTACCATACCGTTTTTTACTGCCAAATGAACCCCACTTCCCCATCACCATCGTCAGGTTAATAATACCCGGTCCCCAACAACCGCCGTCATTTTTAAACGCTGGGCCTGAATAATTTTTTGAAAAAACGCCGGGCTATATTGAAGATATATGGTACATGAAAAACACAGGGAGGAGCAAAAAGAGTACATTTTTCAGTCAAACAAATTATTAAATGATGATAGCTGACAGTTGGGTTGTCCTACTAGAGCATATATTTTGCTAGATGATAAATAGAAAAAGTGAACCCCACAACACATAAACACACCCAGAGGCTACCAAACAAAATTTGAAATACAAAAATACCACACATTTAAAAAATATATATTTTATGTGACATGATGGAATTTCAGTTGGATTTCCATTTATGATTGTGTTGTAATGATGAAAAAAAAACAGAATTAAATGCAGCCTATTTTTTTTCAAGATGAATTATAATTTGTTTAAAAGGAGCAAGTTTCCAAAGAAAAAAATCGTCTTTAAATTTTTCACTGCAATTGTATTGCTAGATAAAGTTTGTGACATTTATTTGTAAGAGCATATTGCATCAGATGTGACAAACAATAGAGGGAAAAAGGATAAAAGGAAAAAAATCTTATCACAAGGAAAATTCTTTTCATCCACAAACCCATAGACCATATAATACTGAAGAAAGTACAAGGTAAGGTGAAAGTAATACAAGAAAGAGGCACCCCCAAAGTATTTTTCAATAATTTTGAGATTCTTAAAAAAAATGGGAGACTTGATTATGAAGATGTCATACATACTTAGTCTATTATGGACATGCATATCCAAAAAAAATTTTAGGGGAAAAATATTAATCATAAATTATTGGGATTATTTTCCACATATAGCACTGGGGTCAATGATTAATAAACATTCACAACAAAACTTGTGGGTTAATAAAAAAATCTGCCATATCTTTCAGGTAAACAAAAACATTGAGAAAAATTACTGGCCCAAAATTATAGAGAGATGTCTACACAAATGTTTAATATTTTTTCTATTATTTTTGAGCACTAGGGTGTTGTACCGTTAATTATGAATGGGAAAAAACCAACAAAATGACACCTTTATTGGCTAACAAAAGATTAAAATATGCAAGCCGAGGAACTCAGGCCCCTTCTTCAGGCTTATTATTTTTTCTTAAATGGTAAAGGGAAAATTTTAATTGGCTGGGGAAAAAAAAACATGTCACAGCAAAAAAGAGGAGTGTATTTTGATTTTTTAAAAATTTTATAAAGTAATGAATTTTGTTCGTTTTGCAATGAGATTATTTTTACTGAAGTCTTATAGATCATTCTAGTCCATTTGTAATTCCACATTTGTCTTGTGATCTCAATTCTGACTGCACACTTCTGCCCAGATGAGAGTGAAAGGCACACCTTTTGTACATGGGAATTATTTGCCTTTAAAATATATTCACATATAAGTTAAGTAACTTATACGACTAAGAAAACGGAACAGTGTGCTTCAGACTACAGTTTATACAGAATTATTCCTATTTTTTTTATTGAAAACCTTTATCTTGCATTCCATAAATACAAATAAAGGCAAAAGACTACCACATTTCATAGTATAAAATAACAAACTGTTAGGTCTTTCTAATCATATCAAAGGAAACCACTGTTCCATATACAGGTGCCGGTCATAAAATTAGAATATCAATGACAAAGTTGATTTATTTCGTAATTCCATTCAAAAAGTGAAACTTGTATATTAGATTCATTCATTACACACAGACTGATGTATTTCAAATATTTATTTCTTTTAATTTTGATGATTAATATAAAATATTGCAAATATTTTTAGTTTGGTACAGATAACATCTTTTGTACATTGTACATCAGTACCCAACTGCTTTTTTCCCTGGTTCTGCACATGTGCACATCTCCTGCTGTGCCACACTCAAATGTGCAGATATTACTTTGGTGCAACATGTACATAAATTATAGCAAGAATGGGTCAAATCTCAAAATGTACTTCGAACACCATAATTAACATGAATTTTTATTTCACTACTTTTTCAATGTCGGAATACAGTGTAACACTACTCCTAGTGTTCACAACTACTGTTGTAACAGGTAAGGGTCTTAGACCACCCTTGCATATACTTTGTATTTAGTGGGTATACCTGGAAACAAAAAGATCTGACGTGTTTTTATCCAAGGAATAGTTTTTAGTTAAGTAAATGAAAATCTTAATTAAACTTGTCTTAATTTAAAACATGAGGTTGTACCCAAGCCCATCTTTTAAGGATGAAATTGACGCAGCCACAGACATGTTTGCTCTTTGCTTTAAGAATAATGGATGGATGGATGGAATTAGGCCTACACATAGGTCCAGCTATATTTTAATTCCTTAAAGGCAGAATTTTAATAGTCATATCAGGAAATATCTTAATAAATTGTATTTTTTGTATATTCAGCTATTTACAAACACAACAACAAAAGAAAACAATAAATGTGTAAGACATAACCACTAAATCCAAAAGTGAAATTAACATTAATTGCTGTAAAGGATGTAATGGAATGTTGCCGTTTTGTAAACTGCTTTTCAATAAAACATTTAACATCATAGTCCTGTCACCGTATTCAGAAGTTGTTGGTGCCTTCTGAGGCAAGCTTCCCCTGAAGAACATTGCAAGCAGGTATGGCACAAATATTTCACCACTTTCCCTTGTACCTGATAAGGGAAATCTTTCAGCAGCATGTTGCAGTTCGGAAGAGGTCCTCTTGTTGCAGAACTTGGCAAGTTGATTGAAATTCTAAAATGTCCCACCATATCTTACACTGTGCAAACCATGTTGAAAGTCACAGATTCTACATTTATAACTGTGTCCATACATCAATGTTTTAATAACATATACCTAGTGAAAAGTCAAGCAAAATGACACCTTTTATTGGCTCATTATAAAGATTACAATATGCAAGCTTGAGACAACTCGGCCCCTTCTTCAGGCAAGATGTACCTAACATTAAACAGGACTTGCTAAAAGAAAAAGAACCACCTCATATTGATATGCCTACAAGTCACAAACACATTTCCATTCCTGTGTCCTCTGTTCCAATAATTTACTCCTAGAAACAGTAAAAAAATAGGCTATCCAGGAGTCTCATTTGCAAATATGTAAAAAAAACACATTTTAACCAGAAAGTGGTAGACCATGAGCCTATTTAGCAAAAATAAGTACATTGTTTAGGACACAGTGGAGAAATGCATCCTGGAGCAAAAGACATGTTGTCTAATAAACTAAAAGTTGAATACCGTGTAGCATAAGGAGCAGTTTTGTTAGTCACAAAGGAGGATATTTTTCAGTACTGTCTAATACAAATGTTAAAGGAACGTTTTCTTCAAAAGAATACTCTACCCAGGAATGACGATTTATGTACCTGTTACTTGCTTCATGTTTTCTTAGGCAACATGGATTACAAAATTTTTGATATAGTGCGCTTGAGTGGAAACCCAGCTTACACAACAGCAAACAATACCAAGGCATCTAATGAAAATCTCTAGTTACAAATGACAGTTGTTTAATCATAGGCTTAGTGTCCAAAGCACCTGTATTTTTGCTAAAAGTCTAAACTTTAGCTTAGACATGAACTTGTTGGAAAAAAGGTAGCACCATCATAATGTGAAATGAAAGCAGTAATATTGTGACTCGGTTGTATTGACTTAGCTGTGCACGTTAGCTAGCCAGACAGTTAGGCAGGGTGTTTTTACATACAGTTGGACTTGGAATAGACCCCTAAGGTGTGTGTTATCATATTTTTACAGTTCATGTGTTCTGCACTGAAGTTTTAATTGTAGTCCTACAGGGTGATATCCATTGAGAGTGCTATTAAACAGCCTTTTGTACAGTCTTGTAAATTTTAAGAATGTGTTAATTACAATATGTTAAAGATATAATCATTAGTAATCTTTTACTTTGGCTTATTTAAGTACATGTGTGTATTTTATTAAAGTTGCAAAAAAGGTGTCTACAGTCAGAGTTGTTCTATTGTATTGCTAGAGTTACAGTATCCAGCTATCCAGTAAAATTCCATTTTTCATTTTAGCAAAGACAAGAGAGTTGGGGCGAAATATAAAATGATTCCAAAACCGTAGATGACAAAATACATTTTAAGTAATGACATGGACTGTATTTATCAAAGGATGCATATATATCTGGAAAAATATTACAAATGTGAAATACTAATTTTTAAATATTTTTCATTTTTATTAATATTTTCTTTTTAAGATTTTAATAGCATTGTCCTGCAGTTTCATCTTTTCATCTTGAAACTGGTGTCTTGGATCAGGTATCTTTAAAAAATGTACAAAATATTTATATTGTGTTTTATTGTTATTTGATCTTGACCTTATTTAATTGTAAGTGCTGAGTTTTAACCCAGTATTTTTTATAATTTAAATTTATTTGAAGTTGTATTTGTAAGATTTAATAATTTAATGTAGTTCTTGGGGCATTTTTCTCTTTAAGACCAGATTTTGCTGCAGCTGATGAATTTGGGTATAGTACAAAACAGCTTAAAAAGTTCCAAGCAGCGGAGCAGAGCTACTGAATGCAATAAAATATAGAAAAAGTACCCCGATTGCTACTACAACCTTGGGCGTTTAGTAAGTATTCCCTACGAAAAAAAAAAATTTGCTTTGTTCTGCTTGGTAATTGCTGATGTTTGTTTATTATCTGATCATACATAGTGTTTCAAAACTTTTTACTATTGTAGTATGCAGATTTGAATCGGCATGTGGATGCTCTCAATGCTTGGAGAAATGCAACAATGCTGAAACCTAACCATAGTTTGGCTTGGAACAACATGGTTATCCTCCTAGATAACACAGGTAAACAACCTACAGAAGTACAAAGCATCATTATTATACTATACTGTGTCTATTATTTAATTAACAAGCAAACACAAATATTTCAGTAACCACAAAAAAGCAAAACACACATAGGTTTAGCAGCAAGTGAGAAGAACTCAATACAAAAAACATCTCCAGCATCAAAAGAATGCAGAAACAAAAACAGAACTCTCTTAGCCCAGCTTTTACTTAAAGATAAGGGCCTACAAATATAAACTGGGTTTTGACTCCCCCAATATTGCTTGTGCAAGTGTTTGACAGTAGAGTCAAAATATGAAGCAGTTGAGCAGCTTTAAACTTAAAGAAAACGCTAGTATTACATTGCATCTATCATACGCTACGAAAGCATAGCACAAAACAATGAGAAACAGATTAGTTAATTTTTGATATGGCACCTTGTAGACACACAAAATAGCAAGGCAACAGGTGTGTTAGCCCCAACTATAACCATAATCTAAATATCTAAAAATACAGAAAATGATGGTCATATCTATTGCTACCTTAACTAATTTTAAATTTAGTATATTCCTTACAATTGCTTTCGATGGTTTTGAAATTTAAAGTCAATTTAGTTTTTAGTCAAATGAATGCTACCATCTCTTTTGATATAATTTCAGCTGTGTAAACATTACCTTGTTAAATATATTAAAGTGGTGTTAAACCGTTCCTAAGACTACAAGAAGGAATCGTTTTTAATTCTACTCTGTGCTACCTTAGGTATCTTTAGATTCTGAGAGATGTCATATTTATGATATAAACATATACTAGCCATTGAAAGAAGTAGGTAAAGTACTCTTGTTAATAAGTTCAAAGAAAATTATTTTAGTAGCCAACATCACACTTTTACTGCCCATGCCACCATCATTTGGTCCACTGGGGACTCTCCTGACTGTCTTAGATCCTCTGAGACAAAATATTGTTTACAGCAGTAGTGTAAGAAGGCACAAGCATAGGGTTAATACTAGAATTGTGTATGAGCAGACAGTGAAATGCGGTGTTTGTTTGAGAGACTGATGATAATCACACAGCCCCAACCATTTTTTCCTCTCTCTAAAACAACCACATTTTACCGTAACTGCTGGTGGGACAGCTGGGTTGATTATGACAGTAGAACTTCTCAATATGCATTTTACTCATTTAAGAAAATGTTTTATTTCATTGCTTTTTTTTCATTCATTGCTATTAACATGGAGTACAAATACTGTACTTTATTAAAAAACAAAATGCATAGGCATACATTGGTTTTAAAGCGAGCCATCCATTACTGCCTACTTCTTGCTCATATCTTAGATGCTGCATTTTGAATTAATATACATGTACTGTGATAGAAGATGTAAGCATATACAGTATGCTAGATACTTTCTTTCATGCAATATTGAAAAGCTGGTGGAAAAATGTAAGTTAATGTTTTTATTTAAAAATAGTTTTGAGTCGTCATAAGTAGTATCCAAACTCCAAGAAGATGTACTAAATTTAAATTTGAGCCTCTTAATCAAGTCTACATTGCCCTATCCACAGTTTATTGTATGAATTTCAAACATGAGAAGTCTTTTCAGTAGCATGTTTTGGAAATAAACATTAGAGGGTCTGCAGATTGATGCAGTGATTTTAAGGCAAAAGAAACACATGTATAGAACACCAAAAGCCAAATGTATATTCCAAAAAGCATTTCCCACAAAGCGTTAAATGATAGTAACAAAAGATAGAGGCAAGGGTGTATGCAGCGTAAAAGTACTGCAGTTCAGGTCATCTATATTTATATGATGATCTCTGATTCTGCATCAAGGACTTGTTAAGTACATATTTGTACCATCAGAACCTCTGCAGTAGGTGTGTCACAATCGCCAAGAAAATAGCATTGATATTGGATGTTTCTTGTAGTGTTTCTGCCAATGGTTTTCTGTAAACAGAAAGAAACTCAACTGCAGGCTGAAGTTGCTAGCTACTTTTCTTGGATTTATAGCAATAAAAACCTCACCCTGGGAAATCCGCACTATAGGACAGGAATTCTGGCAACAGCTGTTGTCATTCCATTTACCAAATAATTAAAATACATATCCTTTAATTGCCAAAGTCTCCGCCCACAGCCTCATACCTGGTTTCCTGGTCCAACAGTTTTCCGACTCCATCGACATGTTGGCTCAGCACAGCTTCAAGACCTGTGTCCGAAGTCTCCGTCTGGAGGATGAAAGGCAAAGAAGTTAGGTACTTTCAAAACTGGACCCAACATAAGGGCCTGCTTTAAATTACAAAAGCGCAGCTTCTGTTGTATCAACCCATATCCCATGATTCAGTTTCCCCTTCCTTGTAAGATTAGTCAAGGGCGTTGCTCTCTCAGAGAAACTGGGTACAAACCGCATGAGTAGCCCTCCAAACCGAGAAAGGCCTGAACCTGCCTCTTGGTCATCGTACGGGGCCAGTTCAATATGGCATCAACTTTGGAACACTGTGGCCACACCATACCCTGTCCTACTTGGTAGGCTAAATATTTGGCTTCGACCAATCCAAAGAAACATTTCTTCGACGAATATAGACGGCTTCAGCTAAAGACCACAATACAGCTTGGACCTGCTGTAGATGTTCCTTCCAGGTGCTGGAATAGATGACCCCGTCATCCAAGTAAGGCAGCATTATCCCTGAATTATGAGGATGGAGCACTTTATCCACCAGACATTGGAAACTCTTGGGTACCTAATGCAACCCGAATCTGAAGGACATGATACTGCCAGAGTGCACTAGGGGTGCTAAACGCAGCCGTCTCCTTTGCAGAGTCCATTAAAGGGAACCTGCTAGTACCCCTTTGTCATATCAAGTGTAGTCAAAATTTGGCTTGTCTTAGCCGCTCGAGGTGGTCGCCCACTCACGGCATCGGGTATGTCAAATTGGGAGACTTGGGTTAAACCGACTGTCAGGGGTTGCCAACCAATATGATAGGACTGGACCAGGGACTATAACTCTCCTCTATCACACCTAGATCTCCAACTCCACTTCTGTTCATTTTGCTTCGTGAAGTCTGTATGGGCGTTCTCGGAATATGACCCTGAGTTCCGTCACAATGTCATTTACAACCAGGGAGATCTGTCCTGATGTCTCACTCACTACCCCCAGGACAGACAGGATGACTGCTTTGAGCTTCCATTGTTGAAGGCAAATCAGTTTGTACAGATAGATACTTTATTAATCCCAAGGGAAATTACATACCTAGCAGCAGCATGCTGATAAAAACAATGTTAAATTGAAGAGTAATACAGTTATGCTTTGAAAGTTTGTGAACCCTTTAGACTTTCTATATTTCTGCATAAATATGACCTAAAACATCATCAGATTTTCACTCAAGTCCTAAATGTAGATAAAGAGAAACCAGTTAAACAAATGAGACAAAAATATTATACTTGGTCATTATTGAGGAAAACAATCGAATATTACATATTTGTGAGTGGCAAAAGTATGTTAACCTTTGCTTTCATGTATCTGAGGTGACCCCTTTGCAGCACCTAAGACCACGGTAGTAGCGGTGGGAGTGTACAAAGGGTAGGGACGAAACCAGTGGGAGCGTATGAGTCGCTCTTAGTGGGAATTCCATGGTTTGCAGCCCAAATGGGTTCAACAGCTTACCCACACCTCTCTGCGCCGGTGACACGCTCAATTTCATGCATAATTATTTATTGAATGCTAAACACTTCTGGAAAGACACGTTGTCTAAAAGCGGGTTGGTGTGAAATACAACAGTAAGTGAATGAAAAGATGGATATCTGAGAAGCAAAATACAACACAATAGTGACCCAGGCATAACAAACACTGTATAATTATTTATTGATGGTTGAACACTTCTGGAAAGACACAGTTGTCTAAAAGGGAGGCTTGAGAATACAACAGAAAGTGAATGAAAAGATGGAACTCTGGAGAGAGCAACATATAGTTGTCCGTGGTGAAGAAGACGCATGTTTGTCGCGGATGCGAACTGCTGTATGTAGCTTTAAAACAGTTTGTATGTGCAGTGGTGGGTTTTTTAAAGACTGCTTACTTCATTGTGTTTTAAACTCAGTTGTAAAGGATTGTTTTAAGGATCCCATGGGATACCCTAAAACCGTTTTACAGCTGCATATGGCGACTCACCTCCGGAAACATGCCTCTATGAACAGTCAAGGTGGCTCGAGGTCATGAAGCCTCTACAACAGACGAATATAAATGCGCTGTTCCTTCTGTGTCGTCCCAAATCCGAGTTGGTGGGCGTGGCTCTGAGTTGTCGTTGTATCCAATTGTCTTGGAGTTGGTAGGCGGGCTCCTCCCTCGTGCACCATAGGTTGTCTTACTTGTTGGCGTTAGTGAATCCAGCCTCTTCCGGCGGCTTTCCATGGGTGTCTTGTCTTAGTGATTTATATATATAGATTCTAAAGGGTTCACAAACTTTCAAGCACAACTGTAAAAAGCAGGTAAAACTGACAATAACTTTGTATAATGTTAACTTTACCCCGGTGTAACTGAAGAGTGCATAGGGTGGGGGAACGATAGTCAAGGTCTAATTCATAAACGAGAGTGGCCGGGCTGTCCGGTGGAAGGATCAGTGTCTCTACCATCCACGGTTTCAGCAAACTTGCATGATTAACCCACTCACTGGGCTGACAATTTGGTTGTTTATCAAATAATCAACCAGCCCTTCCTCTCCTTAACCTCAATCGGCCTTGCCAATGGGAAGTAGTTTAGAATGTGAGGTAGGAACCAACAACCTGACCCGATCCCCCAGATGGAACTCCCGTAAAGACGTACCACGGTTATAGTGATGGACCTGGGCTGCTTGCACCTTCTCCATGTGAGATTTAAGAAGAGGTCGAATTTTAGCGAATCTATCACATAATTGCGTGATATACTCTACTATATTTGTAGAGGGGAATGCCTCTTCCTTCCATCCTTCCTTTAAAATATCCAATATACCTGAGGGTTTTCATCCATGTAATAATTCAAAGCGTGAGAACCCTTTTATAGATCGAATTTAGTGAATCTATCACATAATTGCATGATATACTCTAGTATATTTGAAAAGGGAGTGCCTGTTCCTCCCAACCTTCTTTTTAAAATATCCAGTATACCTCAGGTTGTCGTCCATTCAAAGCATGAGAACCCTGTGGAGGCTTGTGGGACTTCCCGATGTGCAAAATGGATGAGGGGGAGATGCTGATCTCAGTTCCTTCCATCCTCATTGACCACCTTGCGCAGTATCTGTTCAAGTGTCTGCTATAACCTTTATACTAGACCATCGGTTTGAGGATGATATACTGAGGTCTTTAAATGTTTTATTTAAAGTAACTTGGCCATCTCCCTGAATGTCTCTCAGAGGTAAATGGCGTCCCCTTGATCCATTAGGATTTCTTTAGGAATACTGACTCGCAAAGACCCCTACTGACTCCTAATGCGATAGCTTTCGATGTGCTGAGCACAAGGAAGAGCTTCAGGATATCGGTAGCATAATCTACCCAGGACCATTATGTTTTTGTCCCCTGGCCGAGGGCTCTAGGGGTCCCACCAGGTCGACCCCGATATGTTCAAATGGGACATCAATCAGGGGTAAGGGAACTAGAGGAGCATGGTCCATCCTAGGAATCTGCCACAATTAACATTCTGGACAGGACATGCAAAAACAGTGGACCACCTCATTAATCCTGGGCCAAAACAAATCAGTGTTTAATACGCTCTAGTGTTTTCTTGGGGCCCAAGTGGGCTTCCAGGAGGTGGGTATGTGCTAGTTGATAGACTTGTCGCCGGTAAGTCCATGGTACTAAAGGACTGTAAACACCGTGTTCTGCTACCTGATACAAAGGGTCGTTATTTAATACAAAGTGGGACCTTATGGCATGGGATGCGTGTGTGATGGCTATCACCAGAATGACTGCATTTTTGAGAATTTAAGGGAGTAGTCCTTTCATTGCTCCCTTTTAAAAGAAGCCGGAATCTGCTTAAACTGAAACTTCAGTCGTGTAAGAGGATTGGATTCAACCCGCCGATTGAAGATGACATATCGCTTCACAACATCCCGGGTGTCTCCATGTCATTGTTAGAGGCCGAGTTTCTTCTGTCCTCCGGCTGTAAACATAGCGTGGAGGAAGCTGAAGACACTGTTTCGACGTCCATGATTAGACCTGTTGATTGTTTAAGAGCAGCGAGTGTTATACAGCTTTTCTTATCAGACCAGTCTCTCGCAAGTATTACAGGAAATGGAGGATCTTGTAGTACCGCCACCACCACTTTTTAAGATACCATCGTGGCTGATGTAACAGGCGGTGGAATTATAGTGACAGATTTAGTCCCCGTAAATACAGGTTATACGGGTCTTTGTTCTGGGCCACTGTCACAGTAACACTAGATGGCGAGCAACAATGGGGATGTTACTGCCAGAAACAAATAAAGCAGGGACTTGGAGACCATTTACTGTCGCTACTCCTGTATGAGAGAAGGGCACAGGATTAACCAGAGCACAGTGCCCCCCTTTGTCACTTTGCGGAGCCCTTCACCTTGCATCAGGGATCACCAGAGATAACTCTTGCATATGGGAATGGAACTCACCGGTAGGGACGCAAACCCATCTGGGTTCACACGAGTACTATTTTAGATCTCCCAATTAGGTTTCTGCTCTTAAATGGTCGATCACCTCTATTAGTGAATGCATGTTTGTAAAGGTTCGTCCCCAGGCTGGCTGGGTGATATTACTAGACAGGGCTCAGAGCAATAAGACACAGGCTTACCTGCTCCATCATTCATCTGATGTTATTTTTATATTGCCTTAATTGGTATGCCTGTTCCTTAGTAGTCTTTTGGGGATTAAACCCCAAGGCCATTACCTTTTTCGCCTGCCAACCTGGGGTACCCCCACCTTTCTCAAAGTTTTCTTTGTGGGGAGCTTTAGAGCAGTCCCCTTTCCAGGGAGCCCATAATAAGTCCCCAGTGTGTTCTCACCTGAACCTGGCCCTAGTCTAAAGGTCCCGCTCCACGGTATCAAATGACTTTGATAGCTCCTGGGTCAGAGCACTCCAGCTTTCCCCAACCGCACTGACTGACCGTGACCAGTCTTGTGGTGACGGAGAACAGTATCTCCTTCCTGATCCTTCTTTGGTTGGAGTTCTTGATTGTGTGTTGAGGCTTTTTCAAGTTCGCCTTTTGATTCAACAAGGAAGCCATCATTCTGCCGACTACGCCACTATGAAATAATTAGCCTCGACACACACAAAAAGGTTTGGGGCAGCCACCTGCTTATTATCCCTGGCTACAAAAATGGTATGAAAAGTCACACTTGAAGTGAATAGGTTGGGATAGTCTTGGGCAGAATTTCCTGTATTTGTTTTGCAGAGACAACAGAGAAAAGTTTAGTGCACCCTGTCTTCTCCTGGCCTGGTGCGGAATTACCTTCACTTGGTCCATTAGCTTCCAACTATGCACACTTGTGTGAGATTATATATATATTTATATATATTTATATTTATATATATTATATTTATATATATATATATATATATATATATATATATATATATATATATATATACACATACTCAGCAAAAGAAACGCCCTCTGACTTTCAACTGGTTTACTTTCAGTAAACTTAATGTGTAAATATTTTATGAGCACTAAAAGAGTCAACACCATAAGACATAAACTAAAAATGTTTCACAATGTGTCCTGAATGAAGGGAGGCTCAAATTCAAAAGTACAGTCAGTATCTGGTGTGCCACCAGCTGCTTGAAGTACTGCAGTGCATCTCCTCCTCATGGACTGGACCAGATTTGTCAGTTCTGCTGTGAGATGTTGCCCACTCTTCCACCAAGCGGCACCTGCAAGTACCTGGACATTTCTAAGGGGAATGGCCCTAGCCCTCACCCTGCGATCCAACAGGTCCCAGACATGCTCAATGGGATTGAGATCCGGCTCTTCCACTCGAGGATGATCAGCTGTCCTTCCTGTCTCCCCTGTAGCGCTGTCTTAGGCGTCTCACAGTGCGGATATGGCAATCAGACACATCAGAGCTCAATGGGAAAAAATCATGCTGGATATCTCTACTGATATAATACTGGGTAATGTGTTGGAATGAAAGGATGCCATATCGCTTGATGGAAATGGAACTTGTGAACCTACAGAGGGCTGAATTCAAAGACAAAATCAAAGTGAAAAATGATGCGCAGGCGAGTCCATTTGCTGAAATTTCATTGCAGCAACTCAAAATCGTACTCAGTAGTTTGTATGGCCCCCACATGCTTGTATGCATGCCTGACAACGTCACTTCTAATGAGACGACAGATGGTGTCCTGGGGGATCTCCTCCCAGATCTGGACCAGGGCATCACTGAGCTCCTGGACAGTCTGAGGTGCAACCTGGTGGGGTGGACTGGACCAAAACATAATGTCCCAGTGTCAATTGGATTTAGGTCCAGTGCAGCATGGGGGCCTGTCAATGGTATCAATTCCTTCATCCTCCAGGTACTGCCTGCATACTCTCGCCACATGAGGCCGGGCATTGTCATGTACTAGGAGGAACCCAGGACCCACTGCACCAGCATAGGGTCTGACAATGGATCCCATGATTTCATTCCAATACCTAATGGCAGCCAAGTTGCCATTGTCTAGCCTGTAGAGATCTGTGTCTCCTCCTTGGATATGCCTCCCAGACCATCACTGACCCACCACAAAACCGGGTCATGCTGAATGATGTTACAGGCAGTATAACATTCTCCATGGCTTTTCCAGACCCTTTCATGTCTGTCACATGTGCTCAGATTGAACCTGCTTTCACCTGTGAAAAACACAGGCCGCCAGTGTGGACCTGCCAATTCTGATATTCTATGGCAATGCCAATCAAGCCCTACGGTGACAGACAGTTAGCACAGGGCCCACTAGATGATGTCGGGCCCTCAGACCACCCTCATGAAGTCTGTTTCTGAATGTTTGGTCAGAGACATTCACACCAGTGGCCTGCTGGAGGTAATTCTGTAGGGCTCTGGCAATGCTCATCTTGTTCCTCCTTGCCCAAAGTAGCAGATACCGGTCCTGCTGATGATTATGGACCTTCTATAGCTTTGTCCAACCAACCAGAGTAACTGCCTGTCTCCTAGAATCTCTCCATGCCCTTAAGATTGTACTGAGCACACTGCAAACCTTCTGGCAATGGCACGTATTGATTGCTATCCTGGAGAAGTTGGACTGCCTGTCAACGCCTGTAGGGTCCAGGTATTCCTCATGCTACCAGTAGGAACACTGTATCATATGAAAACTAGTGACAAAACAGTCAGAACAGATGAGGAGGGAAAAAAATCAGTGGCCTCCACCTGTTAAACCATTCCTGTTTTGAGGGGTTTTCTCATTGTTACCCCCCTTAGGGGGCACCTGTTGTTAATTTCATTAACACCAAAGCAGCTGAAACTTGATTAACAACCCCCTCTGCTACTTAACTGACCAAATCAATAGCCCAGAGGTTTCATGACTTGATGCTATACTCTGATTAAAAAGTGTTCCTTTTATTTTTGTGAGCAGTATATGTGTATATGGTATATATATATATATATATATATATATATATATATATGTGTGTGTGTGTGTGTGTGTGTGTGTGTGTTATATAAAATATATATATATATATATATATATATATATATGTGTGTATGTATGTATGTATATTTTATATATGTATGTTATATATATATATATATATATATATATATATATATATATTATAAAAAGAATAAAGCCGACTGAGAAGTACTGTGTTAAAAAAAATTATGAAAGAAAAGGAAAATTTAAAAAATCAAACTTGATTGTTAATGTAATTGTTTTGTCATTGATATGATGTTGTTGTCATATCTATCTATCTATCTATATATATATATATATATATATATATATATATATATATATATATATATATATATATATAAGAAATACCGCGTTTAGGGAGAAGTAGTGGTAAAGAAGCAATAAAAAAGAAAGGAAACATTTTGAAAATAAGCAACATGATTGTCAATGTAATTGTTTTGTCACTGTTGTAAGTGATGAGTGTTGTTGTCAGATATATATATATATATATATATATATATATATATATATATATATATATATTATATATATAAAATTATATATATATATATAATTCCATCTATCTATACTAATAAAAGGCAAGCCTCACATCCCCCCTATCATCACTAATTCTCCAACTTCCCGTGTGGGTGGAAGGCTGAAATTTAGGCTCATTCCTTACAGCTTCCTTACAAAAAGTTGGGCAGGTTTTATATCGAAATTCTACGCCGTAATGGTCATAACTGGAAGCAGTTTTCTCCATTTACTGTAATGGAGATGAGCTTCAACGCCTGAAGAGGAGTTTCGTGACATCATCACGCCCGCCCACTGTGAATCACGCAGTACAGAGAAAACCAGGAAGACCTCCCAAAAAGCACTCAAGAAAACATGCATTATATAATTGAGAAGGCAGCAACAATAACAAGCAGCGAAAGTAGGACATATACAACCATATTCATGAGAGTTTTCTACTCGGAAACAAAGCACGATATAAACCTACATTTTAAATTAAGTTCATAGACAGGCTGATCGCTGGCTTGTAATTTAGCGTCTGCCCATATAAGGTCATCTCCGCAGCGGTAAATCCAATAGCAAACTGCCACGGGTAAATATTCTACGGTGAAGGACTGAGGCTTATGGAGAGGAAGATGAGATGGTCAGGGTGGTGTTTGACACAAACTCAGCGAAACTGCAGAGCAGAAAGTTTTAAGCGCTATGGACCTACAGTAACATTAAATACAGCTATGGACATAGCACAGATGGCACAAGTAAAGCTGGGAACCTTCGATGCAAGTAATACACCGAGTGGCTCACGTGAACTGACGAAAGTACAGATAAAGGCAACAGTTCCAAAGAGCTGGACAAAAACCAAATTACACAATTGAAAAAGGCAGCAAAAAATATGAAGCGCCGAGGTTAGCATATTCATAAATCCAGCTACTGCGGAAACAAAGCACACGGTGGAAAAAGTCACTGTCCCGCTAAAGGAAGACAGGTAAAAACCCGTGCATGCAGTGTGTCAGGTCTTAGATAAAGAAGAAGACGAGCTGTTTATTGATGCAGTGTAAGAAAACAAATCGATGAATGAAACCTGTCATCTTTACAACGATTGACAAACATGGAATGTAACTTGAACACAACACATCCTACAAATACGTAACCTGATTGAAAGAAATAATGATAATCAAAATCCTTGATGACAGCAACACTCAGTAACACCTCACAAAACAAATACTGTATATTGACAGTCATGTTAATGTTATTTTTAAAATGTTCCTTTCTCTTTTCTAGCTTTTTAACACACTACTTCTCCGCTGATGACGCGGTATATATACTGTATGTATATGTATATATATATAGATCTACATACCGGTCAATGGATACTTTATTCGCCATCAATGATTGTTTTGGTAAAGCCATACTCAGTGTATTCATTAGATGAACGGGTAAAAAGAGCGAAGAGGAGTGAGGATGACTCATTGAGGCATGCAGGCTGTAGAGCTACCAACTCTATCTGAATTACGCTGATCACATTTGAAAAAATATATCTTTTCAAGTTCTATTTAGTCCATATGTGTCAAACTCAAGGGGCTGGGCCACATCCGCCCGCGGTAATTATATCCGCCCGCGATACATTTTATATACTGTACTATTAGTATAAAGCTCCGGTATGGCGAAGCGCCGGTAACACACACACAAACTACAGATCCCATAATGCAGCGCCTTCAGCTGCCTTGCCAACAGTTCCGCTAATCAACTCTGACCTTAAGATGCTGAAGTTATTGCGGGCTAGCTCACACGATGCTGAAGAGAAAAGTTGATTCTGAAAATAGAGCCTTTAAAAACCATGGGAGGCTGAGTATATGTTTACTGAACCCGTGTCTCATTTGTGGAGCTAATGTGGCTGTAATTACAGAATTTAATCTAAGACGGGACTATAAAAAAAAACATCAGGGTAACCTGAAAGACCTGAATGCAAAAAGCAAAAATAAGAAAGCAGAAGAATTAAATAAGAATCTGACATTTAGCGGGCGATTCCCAAAAATAAAAGTGATTTCAATTTTAGGCTGCTTTTTTGGGGGGACACAACCACTTGCCCCATTTTCCCTGTTACCAAGTAATGTTAAACTAAATCGCACCCGGTGTTCCAAAACGCACTTTGTTGATAAACTGAGCGACTGAGTTTGCACGGCTTGGGACTTTTGAAGAACAAAAAATCCGGCTACATGCGGCTCGAACCTTTTGGGAGCAATTTGTGTGAGAAGCTCTTTTTAGGATAAAGACTAACAAACAGCACACAGGAGTCGCCTATGATGAGACCCCCATCCTGAGAATCTCCACCACAGAACCTCACACCAAACAGAAAAAAACTTGTCAAATAAAGATGCCAGGCCCAGCCCAAAAAGACATATGAGCAAAGACAACTGAATGATTTGATTTGTTATTGCAAAGAAGAGGGGGGTCAACTGCTTTTTAAAAAAGGAGACTGGGTAAGAAAAGCTTTTGTGTTTAAATTTAAATGATTATAGAAATTTTTTTTATATTGTTGTTTTGAAAAATTTTAATTTTTTTTTTTTAAAAGGTTTGTGATATGAATGTTTGGATATTTATATTATTTTATATATATGTTTTTTTGTGTGTGTGTTTTGTTTTATATATTTTAATAAAAAAAATATAAAAAAAAAAACAATTACATTGACAACATTAAAATTTTTTTTTTAAAATTTTCCTTTTTTCTTTTTTAACATTTTTCCCGCCGGATTTTGAGTATACAATAAAAGGAAAAGCCCCCACCACCACCACCACTGACTCATCACAACTCCAACCCCCGGGTAGAAGGCTGAAATTGGCGGTTACCACAGCCACCCAAAAGGGGCAGGTTTTATTTCAAAAAATTTCATTTTAAAGGTCATAACGGTCCCAACGCCCCCATGTTTAACTTTTTTTTTATGGCCCCATCTTCACGAAAATTTGGAGGCGGCTTCCCGCGCCACCCAAACCCGGGGAGATTTTTTTTCGATGGATCCCCCCGTCGGGCCATATTGAACTTTCCAACGCCATAATTTTCCAACTTCCGTGGTGAAGGCTGACCCCATCTTCACAAATTTGATAGGGGGCTTCCGATAACCAAAAACCCAAAGCATACTTATTTTTGTGGTATGACCCCCGTCGGCCGCCATATTGAATTTCCAAACGCCACTAATTCTCCAACTTCCCGGGGGGAGAAGGCGAAATTTGGCAGGCTCATTCCTTTCAGCTTACTTCAAAAATTAACAGGTTTCATTTAGAAAATTCATATAGCGGTCAACAACGCCCACCATGTTGTTCTTTTCAGGCCCCATCTTAAATTTGTAGGCGGCTTCCCCGGGGTTAACCAAAACCATGAATTTCTTTTTTTCGGTATAATGCCACCCGGGGGGCCATACTGAACTTTTCAAATCTTTTTTTACTTATGGGGCCCCTCTTCAAGAAATTTGGTACACGGGGTTCCCAATGCTAACTAATTACTTTCGAATATATACGCCCCTACCTGAACTGGTCACGTGGGGAGGGGGCATTGGGGCCCCATCCCAACGCCTCCCACGTTTTTGGCTGCCTGCTTAAAAAGGCCGGGGCCCGTCGCCCAGTCTCTACATTCCCCCCTTTCTTCGCCACAGGATTCCCCCTCCCCACGTTAACTACAGCCTTTTTTTTTTAATCCACGGCCCGCTGTTTTATTGTTTGTTTATTACAATCGAGATGATCCATCGATCTAAGAACTACACTTTTCCAATGGTTTCAGGGAGATCCCACCTACCCTTTTCCATTCTTTTTGTTACATATTGCACGGCCATATCAGGCCTACTTTTGATATCCGGGGGAACATTGTGTCTTTTGTATTGAATGACTGGGACTGGGCTTTTGGACTGATGACAGACAGGAGATAATTATACTACACAGGAGCACTATAAGAGTGAAATGCTTAAGCCCCACCATGGTTCTGCATTGGGGTTGATGGCGCCGCGAATTGTTTGGTTGTCGCTTAATGTACCAAAAGGCAAATATTTTACACCTTTTTGGCTAACCGCCAATGCTTCTTTTAAACATCTTAGATTCACAGGTGACGATTTCAGTAGTGGACACTTTGATGATGTTTATGAATGTTTTAAACTCTCAAAAGTGATGTGATTTTTTCGCTGAACCGGTTTTTGGCTTACAAACGCTTTGACAGATGCCAATGTCATTTAATCACAATCTTGCAAATACTGTCATAATTGAAACAAAACCATGGAAATTAAACGATTTGACAGCAGCAACCAAGCTGGAGATTTGAGAGAAGATTACTGTTCACATGGAAACTGTGTTGCATGCTCAAGGGGCAAGCTTACGCACAGTTTGGGTCATGTTACAACCGAGGGCAACTGACAACATTGTATCAAAGAGATCCTTAACAAATAATTATTGGCATATTTTCCTCAGTTTAAAAGGGTTTAAAATTTTTTCCTAATAAAAATTTTAATGTAGTACTTCGCCAAAGAAAGCTGGTATTTTGCTATTATATATATATATATATATATATATATAATGTATATATATATATAATGTATATATATATATATATATATATATATATATATAAAATGTATATATATATATTATATATATATAATGTATATGTGTGTGTGTTTTATATGTATATGTGTGTGTATATGTATATGTATGTTCCGCCTCAACCCCAGGTCAGCCAGGGGGAGTCTCCGACAGCATGATCATGCCCCAGTTCCAGCAGGGCATCATGGACTATGTAGTGTTTGTACACAGCCCTGCTGGGTACCTTTGGGGCCACCAGTCGCCGCTGTAGGGCGGTCAGGCTCTAGTGCCCTATGACCGGGAGTGCCACGGTCACGGACAGGAAGAAACGATGTGCTCCCGGTTGAAGAAAAGGGACTATTTACCCTGACCCGAAGGAATAAGGACTGTGGACTGTTGGGAGGAACACCTCCGGTCAGGGGAAAATAAAAGGACTGGGAGCCCCAGACGATGAGCTGAGTTGGGAGGCAGGGGGGCTAAGGCCTGGGAGGGAGGGTTGGTTTATTAATTATTGTATTGTTTATTGAGAATTGTAGAGAGGAGCGCAGCTTGTCATTTATTATTATAATATATCATTATTGGATTTTACCTGGTGTCTGACGATAGTCTGAGGGTACAAGGGTGCGAGCAAACTTAATCTGTCACTATATATATATATATATATATATATATACACACATATATATAGCTCCTATTTAAGTGATTTCTTGATTGAAACAGGTGTGGCAGTAATCAGGCCTGGGGTGGCTACGAAATTGAACTCAGGTGTGATACCCCACAGTTATTTTTAACAAGGGGCAATTACTTTTTCACACAGGGCCATGTAGGTTTGGATTTTTTCTCCTAAATAATAAAAACCATTTAAAAACTGCATTTTGTGTTTACTTGTGTTATATTTGACTAATGGTTAGCATGTGTTTGATGATCAGAAACATTTTGTGTGACAAACATGCAAAAGAATAAGAAATCAGGAAGGGGCAAATAGTTTTCACACCACTGTATATATATATATATATATATATATGTATATATGTATATATGTATATATATATATATATATATATGTATATATGTATATATATATATATATGTATATATATGTATATATGTGTGTGTGTGTGTGTGTGTGTGATATATATATATATATATATATATATATATATATATAGTGATGAGCGAGGGCTGATCGCACCCTAAATAGAGACAGACGCCCTCTGAAAACCACAAATCCTGAAACACTGACTACACATTGCTCCTTATCCTTGCACTATAACGCTGCAATACAAGCCTCACAGTACTCTGCCGACTTATAAGCTCTCATAGCGCCTGTCAGTTTGGGAATTGATTGTTTGCTTTTTATCTCTCTGCTCCTAGCTGGAACTGTTATATCTGACTTGTCATGGAGCACGCTTTAAGCTCATGTGTCGCGTGTGTCTGAATAAAATCCTTCTTTTTCTACACCTTCTGTGTCTCTCTGCAAATCTGTGACCCAAGCGACAAGTGGTACCAGAAGTGGTTGCACAGATGGATGCCGCCAAGACTTATTTCAGAAGTCTAAAACATTTGCACTTAAAGACTGGAAACTAAACATGGATGACCCAATCCTTTGCGAAATTCAAGATTTGATACATAAAGTGCACTGTTGGTTTGAAGGAGACGGATGGAAACAGTTGTCGTGAATATATTACTGGCCGCATACCTGAAGTTCTTCGAGATGAATTTCTAGCCATGATATTAAATCATTAATGATTATGTCCAGACGATTAGAGGGTTCACAGTCCACTTGGAGAAAGAGCGTGGATTTCGCGGTTGCTTCGAACCTGTGAACTAACGCCAGGACATTCTCGCCGCTCGATCGACAAGCTGCAGGACCTGAAAATCTAATGGGGTCAGGTAGGACCCGAAATCCAGTCAGATGGGACGCTTGATTCTGGGGAGACAGCGGCAACAGCGGTCAACGAGCCGTGGAGGCTACAGAGCACGCCGACGTGGACGCCGAGAGGATATTTTCGGAAACGGAGCCGACGTAGATGTTTCCGATGTGATCAGCTCGCCATTTGGCAAGAGATTGTCGCTTGTCTCCAGCTCATTCAATGGAGATTGACTGGCAAGATTTGTTGCTCAACTATTACATATCCTGATGGAAAAGATGGCTTGTTGATCCCGTGAAATTGGGGACAGAGAAATCTCAGCATTGTTAGATTCGGAAGTGACCTTGTATTGTGAGAGACAGACTGTCTTAATGAACAATGCCTTAGAGACTGTGAGACTGTAAAAATACGCAGGTACATGGTGATGTTAAAGATTATCAGACTTCTTCCTTTAACTTATAGGGGCGCCACTTTGGTTTATCGCGCTTCGACTCGTGCCCTTGGCCATTACTCATAGGACGGAGAAATGCCCTTTTCCTAAACTGATTAATAAATGAGGGACCAGTAGTCCAGTCCACTAATGAACTTGGTGGGGGGAGAAGAAGAAGAAATCCAAGACAAGAACTGGTAGCGCCGGGAAAATCTAGAGCCCAACTTAGATATTGAACCCGATCTCTCCAGCTAGATCGGAGGAGGTCACTCCCGACAATCTTCCAGAATGGGCTGCTCCTTCTCATCTTCCCAGATTGCAAACGCCCGAACACAAACCGAAAGTGTTAACGAACAATCAGATTTTTGCTTTGCAGCATACTGATAGCTCATAGAATATGCATTTAAACAGGCTCGCCTGCTAATGACTCTTATTACCAAGAGCGTAATTCGGGGTGAAAACCCCACACTTTATAGAAAAGGACGGTTGCCTTTTCAGAGTGATCTCAGATCATTTGAGGGAATTATTGAACAACTGGTGGTACCTGGAGCAATAGGGAAACTGTTTTGCATCTGGCACATTCACAATCTTTGGGCACCGTGCCGATAGCAAAACTAGAGACCGGTTATCAAAACGATTTTATTGGCTTAATATGGGAAAAGATGTTGAACGATTTTGTACTTCTGTCCAGACTGCCAGATCGCCTCTGCTTATAAGCCTCCTCGGCTCCCTTTGTCCTATGCCCATATTGGAAGTTCCCTTTCAGCGTGGGATTAGATATTGTGGGACCATTACCTAAGACTAAGGATGGGTACCAATATTTGCTGGTGTTGGTTGATTATGCGACACGATATCCAGAAATGATCAGCGCTTGAAAAGGCCAACTCTTCGGCTGTAGCCAAAGCACTATGTGAAACTTTACCTCGATTGTATCCCTAGAGAAATCTTAACTGATCAGGGCACACCTTTCACTTCTCGCGGATGAAACAATTGTGTGACAGCTTTGCTATTAAGAAATTGAGTACTACTGTTTACCATCCTCAAATGAATGGTTTAACCGAAGCGATTTAACAAAACATTGAAACAGATGATCAGGCGAGTTGCTCATAATGATCCCACAACATGGAACACTGTCCACCGCTTTTTTGTATAGGCGAGAATCACCACAGGTGTCCACTGGCTTGAGTCCCTTCGAAGTTGTTATTCGCAGGCGGCTGAGGCATCCTGGATGTGGTATGGAGGAATGGATAGAAACGAGAGCAGCGGGGTCAAGCTTTGCAGATCGACTAATTTCAGAGTAAGACAGAATTTCTATGCTTTCCTCTATTGCTGTGGAACACCAACAACAGAACAGGAAACTCAGAAGCTGCTTTACGATAGGCGAGAAGCTCCGTGAGTTCAAACCTGGCGATCGGTTTTGGTACTGGTTCCTCGGATCCACACAAATTCTTAGCTAAATGGCAGGGCCCGCCATTATTGAGGAGCGTATGAGTCCGTAAATTACAAGGTTAGAATACCGGCCGGCGCAAACCATTCCAGATTTTACTACATTAACCTCTTGAAGGAATGGCACCGACCGACAAGAGGTTAACACTTCCTTGGCTGCTGTTTCTCAGTCCGATGTACCATTGGTAACGATCTACTGACACGCAAAAGACAGAACTGTTATCTTTGATAGAACGGAACACTGATGTCTTTTCAGATTTACCAGGCAAGACTAACATTACAAAACATAAAATTATCACTGCACCTGATGTTTAGCATAGATGCGGCGCCCGGATACCGAAGCGCCGAAATATTGTGCGCTGAAGAGGTAAAAGATGCTGACACTGGGTGTAATTCGTGAGTAAAAGTGACTGGTGCAGCCCAGTCGATAGTCCAAAGCAAGACGGTTCGGTTCGTTCTGTATCGATTTGAGACGCTTGAATAAGGTCTCTAAATTCGATGCTTATCCCATGCCCCGTGTCGATGAACTATTGGAAAAACTGGGTCAGGGGAGCTATATCTCCACGCTTAGATCTCACGTAAGGCTATTGGCAGGTGCCTTTAGAGGCTAGCAGTTGTGAGAAAACGGCATTTCATTCTGACGGACTCTATGAATTTACAAGACTCGCTTGGTCTTCACGGGCACCTCTAACTTTTCAGCGTATGATGGATCAGATCCTACGCCTCACTCTGAATATGCTGGGCATACCTTGGACGATGTCGTGATTTTTGTGCAATGATTGAAAACACACTTAGAGCGGCTTCAAGCCGCTTCTTGAAAGCTTGAGACAGGCTGGCCTTGACTTGCTAACCCTAAGAAATGTAAACTAGGCATGTCCGAGACTTATTACTTAGGCTATTCTATGGGCAAGGGTTTACTTAGGCCACAATTAAGGAAAATAGAAGAAATGCTTGTTTACCCGAGACCTGAGACACAGAAACAAGTACGCACTTTCTGGGACTCGCTGGTTACTACAGAAAATTAATTCCAAATTTTGCACCATAGAGCTGCTCCTCTTACAGAACTTACTAGAGGCAAAACCGACCTGTCCTGTGGACAGAAAATTGAACGTCTTTCAACGATTTAAAAAGCATTGTCTTCTTACCCGGTTCTAAGGAACCCGGATTTCACAAAAGATTTTATCTTGCAAACAGACGCAAGTGCATTTGGTGTGGGCAGTCCTGTCACAAATTTTTGATGGAGAAGAACATCCAATCACATATTTGAGTAGGAAATTACTTCCTAGGGAACGAATTATTCTACAATTGAGAAAGAATGCTTGGCAATTAGGTGAGCTGTGGAAGCGCTTGCATTACTTGTGGGGACGAAACTTCACTTTGGTAACTGATCATGCTCCACTTCAGTGGTTGTACCGACAGAAAGATACAAACCTCGCCTAATGAGATGGTTTCTGGGTTTACAACCTTACAGTTTCACAGTAAAGCATCGACCAGGTTCTGAACACGCCAACGCAGACGCTGTTATCACGACTAAATGAACCTGGTCAGAGAGTCGCTTGATTCACAGGAATGTGAATAAAGCTGAGGGGAGGTGTGAGCCGGAGGCTGATCGCACCCCAAATAGAGACAGACGCCCTGGGAAAACACAAACCCTGAAACACTGACTACACATTGCTCTCTATCCTTGCACTATAACGCTGAATACAAGCCTCAAGGCTGATCACCGACTTATAAGCCTTCTGAGCGTTCTGTCAGTTTGGGAATTGATTGTTTGCTTTATTTCTCTGCTCCTAGCGGAACTGTTATATCTGACTTGTCATGGAGCACGCTTAAGCTCATGTGTTTGGGTGTCTGAATAAAAATCCTTCTTTTTTCTACGACCTTCTGTGTTCTGTGCAAATCTGTGACCCAAGCGTGACAAGATATATAGATATATATATATAGATATATATAGATATATATACATATATACAGTGCTTCCGGAAAGTATTTACAGCGCATCACTTTTTCCACATTTTGTTACGTTACATAGCCTTATTCCAAAATGGATTAAATTCATTTTTTTCCTCAGAATTCTACACACAACACCCCATAATGACAACGTAATAAAAGTTTACTTGAGGTTTTTGCAAATTTATTAAAAAATTTAAAAAATGAGAAATCACATGTACATAAGTATTCACAGCCTTTGCTCAATACTTTGTCGATGCACCTTTGGCAGCAATTACAGCCTCAAGTCTTTTGAATATGATGCCAAGCTGACTCTATCCTTGGCCAGTTTCTCCCATTCCTCTTTGCAGCACCTCTCAAGCTCCATCAGGTTGGATAGGAAGCGTCGGTACACAGCCATTTTAAGATCTCTCCAGAGATGTTCAATCGGATTCAAGTCTGGCTCTGGCTGGCCATTCAAGGACATTCACAGAGTTGTCCTGAAGCCATTCCTTTGATATCTTGGCTGTGTGCTTAGGTCGTGTCATGCTGAAAGGTGAACCGCCCTCTGAGTCTGAGGTCGAGCACTCTGGTGCAAGTTTTCATGCAGGATGTCTCCTGTACATTCCTGCAGTCATCTTCCCTTTATCCTGACTAGTCTCCCAGTTCCTGCCACTGAGAAACATCCCACAGCATGATGCTACCACCACCATGCTTTACTGTAGGGATGGTATTGGCCTGGTGATGAGTGGTGCCTGGTTTCAAACGTGACACCTGGCATTCACACCAAAGAGTTCAATCTTGTCTCCATCAGACCAGAGAATTTTGTTTCTCATGGTCTGAGAGTCCTTCAGGTGCCTTTTGGCAAACTCAGGTGGGTTTCATGTGCCTTTTACTAAGCAGTGGCTTCTGTCTGGCTCACTCTACCATACAAGCCTGATTGGTGGATTGCTGCAGAGATGGTTATCCTTCTGGAAGGTTCTCTCTCCACAGAGGACCTCTGGAGCTCTGACAGAGTGACCATTGGGTTCTTGGTCACCTCCTGACTAAGGCCCTTCTCCCCCGATTGCTCAGTTTAGATAGCCGGCCAGCTCTAGGAAGAGTCCTGGTGGTTTCGAACTCCTTCCACTTATGGATGATGAAGGCCACTGTGCTCATTGGAACCTTCAAAGTAGCAGAAATTTATCTGTAACCTTCCCCAGATTTGTGCTCCACACAATCCTGTCTCGGAGGTCTACAGACAATTCCTTTGTCTTCATACTTGGTTTGTGCTCTGACATGAACTGACAACTGTGGGACCTTATATAGACAGGTGTGTGCCTTTCCAAATCATGTCCAATCAACTGAATTTACCACAGGTGGACTCCAATTAAGCTGCAAAAAAAAATCTCAAGGATGATCAGGGGAAACAGTATTACACTTAGAATTCAAATTAAAAATAACTGATTATGTGGTATGTACCAAGCTGTATGTGATTTTGCAGAAGTTTTACAGGTCATTTCTGTGAATAATAAAATTGTCATAATTGAAATTAATCAAAAAGACATCGTAGAAGCCTTTGAAGGAAAAGTCCAAGTAATGCTTTTTGCACTGTCCCATAATAAAAGCACCACTTTTTTCAGCTACTCCCATTAGGGGTTCCCAAGCAGATCATCCTATACATTTTGCTTTGTCACACCCATCACCTGCCTGTCCTCTTACCACATCCATAAGCCTTCTTAGGTCTTCCCTTTTCCTATTGCCTGGCAGCTCTATCTTTAACATCCTTTTCCCAATATACCCAGCATCTGTCCTCTGAACAAATCCAAATCAACTAAATCTCGCCTCTCTCACTTTTGTGTCCCAACCGTCCAACCTGAGCCGACTCTCTAATGTACTCATTTATAATTTTGTCCATCCACGTCACACACAATGCAAATCTTAGCATTTTTAACTCTGCCACTCCACATCCGCCTCCTGCTTTCTAGTTAGTGCCACCGCCTCCAACCCATATAATATAGCTGGTCTCACTACCATCCTGTAGATGTTCCTTCCTCTCTTGCTGATAAACCATCTGTCACAAATTACTCCTGACACTCTTGTGCACTCATTCTACCCTTTTCCCGCACTCTTTCGCCCTCTTCCACAATCCCCATTACTTTGTACTGTTGATGAGTATTTAAACCATCCTCCTTCACCAACTCTACTTCCTGCATCCTTACTCATTCCATTGACCTTCTGCTCACACACATGTATGCTGTCTTGTTGCTACTGACCTTTATTCCTCTCCTATCTAGAGTTTATCTCCACTTTTTCCCGGGTCTCCTCAACCTACTCCCCACTCTCGCTACAGTGTCATCATCAAACATCATACCCAAGGGACTTGTATCTAATCTCATCTGCCAACCTGTCCATCATTATTTCAAATAAGAGAAACCTGTGCCAATCCCTGATGTAATCCCCACCTCCACGCTGAATGCATCCGCCACTCCTACCACATATCTCACCACTGTCGTACTTCCCTATCGTATCCTGTACAACTCTTACATACTTCTCGCCACTCCCGACTTCTTCATACAACACCACAACCCTCTTGAGGCACCCTGTCATTTGCTTTTTTCCAGGTCCACAAAGACGCAGTGCAATTCCTTCTGGCTTTCCAACACCCTCGAACAAACCTTTGCATCTGTTGTGCACTTTTTGCTATGAAACCATACTGCTGCTCACTAATCATCTCTCCTTGTTAACCTAGCTTCCACTACTTTTCCCATAACTTCATGCTGTGGCTCCATCAATTTTATCCCCTTTAGCTACTACAGCCTGCACTTCCCCTTATTCTAAATCGACTAAACTTCCATCGACATATTCTCTTTCCCAACCGTACAAGGGTCCAAACCACCATCTCTTCTAGCTCCA